>NW_004797443.1:442616-498780 GCF_000002075.1 Aplysia californica
CTCTCTCATATCAGACTTCACAAACAACTCGATAAAAAATATGGGCAAACACTCGCACAAGTATCAGTAGAGCGCATCTTTTGCAAAAACAATACACATTATAAGTATTAAGTATGGAAAAAGGAAGCGCATAAAAAAAAAGCATCTCGCCAAAATATGAAACAGCAAAGGGCAATAATAATTCATTTCTCTCATCAAAAGCAAAAAGGGAGATAAGACATTAAAACAGAAATGAAATGAATAGCTAATAATTATATATGACCTCATTCCTCTTGCAGCCCAAAATCAAAGAAGGGGAAGGGGAGGGTTATGGTTAGGGTGTACTGTTCGGGGGCAGAGGTCCTTACCGCCACTTTTTGTCCAAACATCACAGAACAAGAGACCACGGTCAATCACACAGGACTTGCTGAAGACATTACATTATTTTCACGGTAGACTGGTACCCTGCGAACTATCATAACTGTCACGACCTTGAGCAATTGATGAATTCCTGGATCGATACATCAAGAACTGGTTGGTAACTAACACTTTGCCATTTGCACGATCCAATAAAACATAA
Source organism: Aplysia californica (assembly GCF_000002075.1). Classification (NCBI taxonomy): domain Eukaryota; kingdom Metazoa; phylum Mollusca; class Gastropoda; order Aplysiida; family Aplysiidae; genus Aplysia; species Aplysia californica. The sequence goes on from NW_004797443.1 coordinate 443,176, forward strand.
GTCTATCATGTTGTTTTTGAGTGGTGAATTTTAGTCAACAGCGAGAGCTGCAATATTTCACCACAAACATGCGAGTTTTTAGTTTCGTTTAGTAAAGTTTTACAACACATGCAACACAATTATGCCATCAAATGGTCGAAAATTAGTTACTAGAGAGTAACATAGCAGGTTGCAAAGAAAAGAAGGAGAGACATTGACGATAGATATTTGATAGTGTTAGGTTAGAAGGAGTAAACCATACAAGAGCATCCACCAACCACCCACGAAGTAGAGGGGGCAGGCCGCAAAAGAGTACCAACTGATTACCATATGGACCGTATTTTAACAAAGAGATATATGAATAGAGTGTCGTAGATAGAACCGGGCCAATGTGCCAAAAGTCACCACGATGCGTTCCTCAGTGCTTTTTCTGTATAGCATAGCAGTAGTAAACTGAGTCTTTTGCTCTACATGATAAATATGGTGTCGTTTTTTGTTTTAGTTTTCGTAAGTTTTAAATACGACATATAGAATTTCTCATCAAAGGAAAGGCAAAGACGTACCGTAGGATCTACCAGTCACACCCTCCAACCAACCACGAGGTGACATATCGGGTTTACTATCCGAAGTTTTCAGATGAAAAACTTTAATTCATTCATGTACAGATGTCACATCTTGCAGCGATTTTTGTTCTGTATGTGCGCGTTACGAAGATCCGTTTTAACATACGTTAATGAGCAGCACATTCACAGACCAGCTGTCACTTTATGCCATGTTAGTGAAAAAGAAGAAGTAAGAGAAAGAAAGGATACAAAGAGATTCAAGGGGAGGGGGAGGGGGGGACAAAAATCTAGATAGACTCCAATCCCACGGGCTGTTGCTCTCTACTCCTGTCGGCTACAGGACGTCGACAAGATAACCGTTTCATTGAGAATAGCAGGAGCAGATTAGGACAGAAGAAGTGTACGTTCGAACCTGTACTCTAACGACTAACGGCCACCTGTCCTGGACAATCGCCTGGTACAAACAACTACATGAACTTCCTACTCCACCCCCACCACACACCCTTTGCGTTTTAAAAATTTATAATGACACTGTCCAAAACATCCACTTGTCTAGGACAACAGCAATGTAGCCTACTTTTCTCCTCGACAATGGATAGCCATTGTGGACAAAGTTGACTGTATACGTGATGTATCCTTGAAATGAAGCAATAAAGAGCAGGACAACCATCCGATCCACACTGCACAGAATAGAAACAATAAGGTACCATGCATAAACTATTGTTGATAGTACATGTATGATAGTAGATAAACGTATTGCGCCTCAATAGATCGACACAATTTTGATCTTTTAAAGTGCAAATCATAATATTATGAGGCTTCTTGAATTAGAAATGCTGAAACCAGGAGAGAAGCCCGCAAGTTGTGCACATCCACAAAAATGAGAAGGAGGCTTTTACTTTTAAACGCTGAAAATGTGGCAAACACTTCGCTGCAAGAATTGGTCTCGCTGGCCAAAGCAGAAGCCACAAATCATCTTAATCCTTAGATAAATTATATTCTATTTCTATTTACGACATATTCCTTCTTGCAGGTGTATTAGTCATCGTCTCCTACTGACGGACGAACTATATATTACTACCGGGTACTATTAGCATCATTAGACAGAAGATACGACAGGATTATTCATATTCACGATGCTGTACTCAATCCGAGTGCGATTTCACCATAACACAGTTCTCAATCCAAACCTTGGAACAATGGAAAGCTATTTAACTGAATAAATATCGAGAATGTTCTAAAATTTAAAATTCCCACAGTGACATTCATACCTAGTACACTGTAGTAACATCTCCCCTCCTCACTGGATGTTTCGTGAATTGATTGTAAGCTGTAAGATTAACCACAACGTAAGCTGTCGCTAACACACGATTAGACTCGGAAATATTACCAGAGCGTCAAAACATGTTTATGATTTTATGTCGAGTCTGTCATTAAGTTGCGTCTGTTTAAGGTGTGAATTCATGCCCGGGTAATTAATATATGTGTCACATGCGGTGGAATCAGGCGCTTGTCAATTTTTGGACATGCATGTGGAGTTAATGGTATCGTTTTAAAGCTTGTTCACTTGTCTTACTTTCGGTGGAAAAAAATACTCACTTATCATGAATAGAAGTTGCGATATTTGCGATAGGAGGAGGTTTGGGGGGGGGGGGTCGTCTGGCTTCAAACACTTCCTGGGCTTAGGAAAGTCCTTAGAATCCGAAATTTTACATTAAATCAACATTTTTTCATTAAAATCCACACAGAAATGTGTTTGGGCCAAAAAAAGAAGAAAAAAATTGCCAAACGGACAGAAAAATGCCAGTTTCCTGTGTTTCATTATTTTGACGATCCCTGATTTCACCACGAAGCCTCACATATAATATGTACATGAAGAGAGTAGAGAGACCAGCCGGTGCATCTGGGCGTCAAGGACACATGACACGGACCCACTACACTTAGCAACTGTCAGGGGAATCGTCACAGTCCGACCGATGCTTGTTTGTTTGAGTTTGAGTAAAGAAAAGTAGGCCTACATCGACACAACAATGATCGGTGTAGTGCTGGGGAACAATAAGACAGGCAGTGAGAAAGAAAGAACAGACGGAAAGTAAAGAAGAAGGACCTACCAGTAATAATACATGTAATAATAATATATAATAATATATAACATTAATATAGCGCATTTCCAAAGAAGTAGCTCAGGGCGCTTTACATTGGAATACCCAGTAGTAGCAGCGCCACAACCAACCACCCGCTCTCTCACTGAGGCAACAACATGGCCTTGTTCAAAAGATAAAATAATCTGCACCAAAGAACTACCAGTACCAGGCATGGTTTGATTTCAAATGTTTCAGGAATCTATCCGGAAATTAGTCACATCTGTACATGTGTATTTAACTTCAGCTCGGTCAGACGGGCTGCCAGACTGACAAGGCCCTCACAACAGTCCAGTTTTTGTTGCACTTTCTGAAATTTCTGTAAAATACAAGACTATCCTGCACATTGCCCCTAGCTATAGCTGTGGTAAAGAGTTGTAAAGAGTTTTACAGCCCTTGCAACACAATAAGGTCATATAAGTGCCGAGGATTAGAGGTGTTACAAGAGAGTAACAAACACTAAAAAAGAAGGACTGGAGAGAAAAGGACAATAGATGTTCAGGTTTGAGGTTGATAGGAAAGAAGGAGCAAAGCATACTACAGCACCTGCCAACCACCAAAACATTTCCCCTAACTCCCTAACTGAGCCAACTTTAAACAAGTTTTAAACCTCAGTAAATAATCATATGCAGACTCTATCTTTGTAAAGAACTTTCTCAATTTTATGATTTTTGTCTCAGGTAAAATCAGGCAAATGGCATGGACTCAGTCAACTTTCCGCAGGCCCACTCCTTCCATGTTGAGGTAGCATGGCGGACACGTCTCAAGGGTTGGTGGAAATACATGAGAAATAAACAACTACGATCAGTGAGGAGAGACGCATTCATCGTGTCAGTACCCAGTAGTGTTAAAAGTCACACGACTGAATTCGCAGTAGGTTAATTTTATCAGAGGAGATGAAAATTTAACTATGGTACTGTTTTCCCCTTAACAACTACCTACAAATTACAAATACAACGTTAAACGAATCTCTATCCCCCCCCCCAAAAAAAAAAAACGAAATTAAAAAATAATCTAGAGACAAGCTTAAAAAGAGAAACATAGTTGACGTTCGTCTTGTTAGTCAAATCAGGCTTAAAATCAGGTAAATTAACATATATAACTGAAGAACTAGAAATCAGGCGACTTTCATGGTTTGTAATTCTCACCAGAGACATCCATACCTACAACTAAGGGAATTCTTTACAATATAGGCCTACTTGACAAGCCAAAGAAACCAAGAGATGTAAAAATAAGAATAATGACTCTGCCAAGGTGCAGCAGAAGCAAAGGCTGAACATAAAACAAAGCCAAACACCATAAGCCAAGACAAGGCAAACACCCCCCCCCCCTTCCCCCCAAGATAAAACCAACGTAAAGAAAGAAACAAAAAAAAACATGGCTGTCTAGGAGTCTCAGTACAAGAGAGTCTTTATTCCTCCTGTGTGTATGTAAAAAGCAAACAAACATGAGGGGGGCGGGGGCGCGCGTTTGTTTCTAACTTCTAGGTCTACATCTTCAGCTCCAGGTACCTTTGCTTTTGATCAATGGGTAGTATACATAGCAAGTACTAGTATAATAATAAGAATATATACACACTAGAGGAGAACAGACCCTCATACAAAACATAACATTTTTTATGAACATGAGGGAGGGAAACATAGCAGCAGTCTCAGCACACTGCGTCCACAGAGAGAGAGAGAACACCTGACCGACCAAGAATGGCTCTACCTCACCTACACATATATACTGATGGAGCTATGCTCTAACCGTGCAACTGCAAGAAACAGGTCAACTATTCTTTAGCTCTAAAAGCAGTGCTGAAGTCGATCTGTGGGTCCTCAATAAAAATCACGAGTCAGAATGGACTAGAAATTACATAAATATGTACTGGGGGCACACTTTTGAGTTTTCTTTCACCGTTTAAATATTAGAAGGGAGATTTTTGTGCATTGAAAAATTTTCAAGAAACCTTTTACATGATTAGAGCATAACACCATCCACATCCAAGTACTGACAAAAATAAATTGATTAAAAACTCTCAGGCCAACTACAACTTACAACTACAACAAATGGCAAGCATCCCTACAACTCTCTTCCTGAAAGAGACAACCTTTTGAAACCAAACACAACAAACAGTTCTAAAACCTTTGAGCTTATCAACTCAATTATTGTCAAACAGGGAACATATAAAAGTAGTGTGTAATAAAGCAATTCAAGGTCGACCATCAGGCTCTCTCTGGACACACTCTGTGGCTTACTTTCTATTTCACTTCTTGCTATGAATGATGGAGGACCGACCCATCTTCACTTTGTGCTCAAACACCTTTACACACTTGGAACAGGTCAACATTATGTACACATGCAAGGAAAGCAGTGAAACTGTTGGAGGGAGAGGGGAGGTGGGGATCTATGCATCCGCTGGCTCAAGTCTATGCAATGAGGAAGAGAGGAAACGATAAGATTTTTTTTATTTTCAAGAAGGATACACACAAACCCAACCCACCCCTCCAGTAAAAAAAAATCACAATGGGAAAAAAAATAAAAATTTGTAAAGAAAAAAAACCCAACACAACCTACTTCTAGACAAGCAATAATAGTTCAACAGAGAGCAATGAATGAAATGGAAACAAAGAAACAATGGAGCATTATACAGTCTCATAGGTAAACGTGAACAATCTCAACAGGAAAACACCAGGGCTCAATATGCTGCCCTCCCCCCCCCCCCCTCAAGGCTCGACAAGGGATCAGCATTGTTGTACCAAGCATGAACAAGCTAATGTGCCAGGAGAAGAAAGAAAGGCACCAGGAGGATGAAATGACAAAGAAGCCGAACAACAGGGAGGAAGAAGAGAAGAATGCATGAAGAGGAGTAAGAACAAGAGAAGATAAAGAAGCATGAAAAGTAGAGGAGTAGAAGACAAAGTGCAAGAGAAGTGCAGTTCTCAACCCTTGTGTTTTTCCCTGCACAACTACTGGCCTTCCAGAGTGGCCCAGGAGACTGACACGGAAAATCAAGCAACACACAAAACGAGAAGCCAAAACAATGCGAGTCCAAACCAAACTATAAGTCAATCCAGACGACCACTCCGTGTCGACATTTGCTGAGGACCATGAGTGATTGCCATTATTATATTCACTGCCACATTTCCTCAGGAACAGACAATATAAGTACTGGAAGGCAGCAGAAGGAGCAGACCACACTGGAGCGCCCACCAACTACCCATAGCAACTACAAACTCTCCACAGGAACTACACTCTCTCCATGGGATTTCGATTCTTAAAGAAGATGTCACAGCAGGAAAGTGGAACGGTTTAGACTCTGATGGCGTTGCATCCCCAGAACACTATTTTGGAGCACATAATATATAAACATGAACACGTAAACTTGTACACATATACACACAAAGGCAAAAATGCACCCCCTCAACATACACGCACATTAGCATGCACAGAATCATGAGCAACCCTTCACCCCTATAACACACTCACAACAAATGGAGATGCAAGGCTTAAGAATTTTATCAGTACAAATCATCCTTCACACACTTGACACTCAAAAAGCCCACAATAAAGGCAAAAATCCCAGGCAAAACACGATGGTGATAAGACCAAAGCAGGCACAGTCTTTGTCTCATCTGATCAATATCAAAGCAAAAATAACTCACTGTAAAATGCTTCTTTTTCACAAAGATGTAATTTTTGCAAATAGTCAAGAAGTATCTTTGAGAAAACCAACATTCATCAAAAAGAGCATGGCTTTAGTCTTGAATTACTATACGCCAACTATAAATTTGAGGCCATGAGTTAGGACTTCGAAAACAGACGGTTTAAAGGTGTATCCCCCAAAACCTACAATAAAAACTCGTAATTTCTGCAAGCGTAAACAAACAATGTATAGGACCATGATTTTTTTCAAACGTCCACAGGTCTACCCTTTACTCGTCATCACCCTTAAACAGAATGACTGATTCCTTAGAAGCTGGACATAACTTTCATCAGTTAATCTAAAAGTTAAAGTGCAAAAAGTACATTCCTGTGAAAAGACTATTTTACAGTAACTGCAGTAAGCAGGGACTATAAATATAAGTGAAAAGCCTAACAAGCAAAATCTGAAAGGAACCTGTACAGAGCTACTGACTGGGTCCATCCTTTCATCCTGGTCATAATAATACTCATACACACACACAGATACACAATTACACACATTTGCACCGCATGCCCAAAGATACCAACGCATGCATCCATACACACTCACTGTTTCAGGAAATCCATACACTGCTTAAAGTACCAACACTGAAATTTGTGCTCTCAGCTGATTTCCAGATACTCATTACGACATTATTTGCTTTAGACATAGAGGAGCATAGATAAACATCACAAGACATTTAACAGTTCATTCAAGAGTTCCCCCCTCAAGATTGGGCAAGGACAACTGCAACTTTGAGAAAAATGATCCTGAGTGTTCACCAAGCAACATTGTGTACTTGCCAAGTGAAATATAAAAAAAATTTAAAAATCACAGAATCAACTCACTTTTTTTTTTCTCCTTCTGAGCAACTAAGAACAAAGAAATTGAAATTGGAAATAATGTTGGTATAAACGCGTGTCCATCTCTGAATCATAAATTGATTTTGGTTTCATATTAGAATTTGATCTTGACAGTCTAAACAGTGAAGGTTACAAAATAAAACCTGGCAAGAAAGTTAGCAACAAGGCTTCTATCTCTTATCAGACTATGAAAGAAATGTCGGAACAAACTTAGAACTTACGAGCGGCACAAAACATTTGAAACCCATAGCTACTTTGCACAGATGGGTAAAATTTGTAATGAAATTGATACATTCTGAATACCCTAGGGTGAACTCAATCTAATTTAGTTGTGTATTAATGAAACATTTTTATCCAGGAATAAATATTTACTATGAAGCTCTAAAATGAAACAAAAATGGACTACAATTAGCTAGAGAATACATTAATAGAACACCCATTAAGCCCACAGTTATTTAGTGCATTACATTAAATGTGTCTGTCTATATCATGCATGCATGCTATTGAAACTAAACTAACAAATATTTTTTAAAAACAGGAAAATGGAGAAAACAACGTATCCTTGTAATGGAAGAGCGAGGTTGAGAGACATTTGCTGCAATTTACATGACCAAAATATGTATACCAAAAAAGTTCATGAGCTTATCATAAGACTCAAAGCCTTATGACAGTTGAAAACAGAAATTAAATACAGCAAAAATTCAGCAAGGGGTAACACGGAAATTGTTCATAATGTTAGTAAAGAGGGGAGAGGGAAAAACAACAAAAAAACAACAAAATGTTTTAAAAAATTAAAAAATGAAAGAATTCAAAATCAAATAAAAATAAAATAAAAAACCCCAAGATAAAGGAATGTCTGCCAAACATCAGTGAAAGAAGGAAGAGCTGATGTATACACACCCAGCCAGCCACTGAGACAAAAGAAGGAAACACAATCTCCAGGGCATGTCATTCGACAAAAATATACAGTATGGTGAAGCCCTGTCGTGGAGAAAAAAGGTGACTCTAGAATGCACGGTCAGTTTAGCAGCATTTATATAATGTAGGGGTGCTTCCTACAAAAACGATATTTCTGGAATTTTTTGGACTGCATCCACAAAGCTGGACATAAATTACCACATATATTTGTGAAACAAAAAAGAAAGTAAAACAAAATTAACATCTGAGATTTTCCAGTTTCCGGCAGGCACTCCCCTGGAAATGCGGAACTCCCAAAATATCAAGACACCACGTGACCATATACTTGAAATCAGTCTCACCCCCATGCAACCCCTCCACAAACAGAAATTCTGACTTTCATATCATAATAATAACAATAATCATTGTATATAAATAGCCTATATATATCCATGCTCAACAGCATGCTCTCTGTGCACTTAACAACTATCAGTACCCCAGCAGACCCTTTAACACCCACAGACATTCTCAGCTACCCAAGGAGCACGGTTATATCAAATATCAAGCACAACGCTTGTATTTTTTTTTCTCGTTACTAATTGTGCTCTAAACTTGTTTTTCTTATTGAACAGTCTCATTCCAAACAGTTGCATATATTACATGAAGCAAGTGAGTAAAAAAGTGTTTTCTTACCCAAAGGGTCTTTTCTCTACGTTCTGTCTGCTTTATTTCTCCATTTACCCAGAAAAGGTAGTTGCATTCTTACACACTAAGCTTTCAACATTCTATCTTTACCTCTGAACTTTTCAGGTAATGATGAATTCCATTAAAAATCAAATGGAAATATTCTTGACCTTGATTTAACATGTTTCCTGCTTTCTTTCTATGACCAGTTCACAAACATTTATGTATTTGATATAGGCAGCAAAAAAGATGAAAGAGACTTGCTTCACAGAAAAAACACAGAAAACGGTGGGACTATGACAAGTCTCCTGAGAGCTCATACATATATTTAATTCGTATGGTTCAGGCTGACCCCCATAACATATGAACACTCCCCCCCCCCTCCCACACCAACCTTCAAGCTAGTGTTCTCTTCTGTCTTCTTTCTTGCTCCAACATGATTTACGCACAGAGAGTACAAATGAAACTTACTACCAGAGTTTTACATAATCTATCATCAGGGATCACCACTGCAAACACAAAGTAAGTGCTTCCTGTAAACTGAAATCCCTGAGAGAAATTGAATCTCATTTTTCAGTAGGGTTGCAAGAAAGAAAAAACAAAAAAAAAAAACAACAACTAAAACCCTAAAAAAAATCACAAATGTGTGCCATACCCCTAAAAAAACCCAACCCAACCCAAAACAAGACCCCCCCCCCCCCCAAACACACGGAAACAACCAATGAACTGCCCTACCCAAACCCCATTATGCGTACACCACATATAAAAGGCCTTAGCTAAATTCCCAACAACGTGCTAAGAAGATCATACAGTTAATTTTCAACAGATAGAGATTATCATCAGATCAAAAGAACCAGTTCAGACACCCGGAAACAAAGAAAATTCGTTCATGGACACATTATCTTCTTCCGGACAAATCATTAAAAAATGGTTCCAAATTCAGCACTTGCGCAATGTAACAAAAGGTTTGCATTTATCAAAGTTGGTGAAACTGTACATATGGGTAAGACAAACAGTTCATTCATACAATATGTATAATTTATATCATTATAAATATCTATGAAAAGTCTATCAATGCCAGCTTCATGACTTGTGATTGGAAGTAAGCCACGTTAGACCTTCCAGGAGACCATCACCTGATGTTGCACAGGATGGCTGGACGTACCAATTCCTATCGCGAATCCGTGTCAATCCAAGTTTTTCTTGCACTTCAGCAGGTTTCATGGCTGCAAAACAATAGAAAGGAATGTAAATGCCAAAAACACCATCAACAGCAAAAAAAAAAGATGTTGGAAAGTGACCAGCACAATAAAATAAATAACATGTTTGTCCTTTACCCGGGTGTCTGTGGTGTTGCGGTTAGGTGCTTTGCTGATGCAAGCAGGAGATCAGAGTTCGAATCCTAAGCACAGAGAATTTTTATCGAGTACTCCTGTCTTTCTGCCGAGATGCTGTATCCCTCTAAGCCCAGGTAGGCCCTGACAATGATGATCGAAGCCCACATCCTAAACTATCAAAACTGTCAAAGGGGGCATATAAACACCTACAATTTAAAAAAAATTTACCTTTACATTAAATACCATCATTTAGTGTCAGAAACAGAACTTTTTAGTAAGTTTTACCGCACTTGCAACACAAAAAGGTCGTATAAGTGCTGAAGATTAGAGGTGTTACAAGAGAGTAACATACACAAGAAAAGGAGGAGAGATCAAGACAATAGATGTTTGAGAGGAAAAAAAGGGCGAACCACCCCAGAGCACCCAACAACCATCTGCAGGAACAGAACACACACACTTAAGAGTTGAGATTAAGAAAATAGGAGCCTGTCAACACAATAAAAGTTATTTAGTGCTGGTAAAAAGCAAGAAACAAGGACACAAACAACATAGTAACATAGACCAAAAAAATAGTAATACCTACCAGGGGTGCCCTTCACCCATTCACTAAAATACACTTGCAATAATATCAATGTAACACTTGTTGCAATATTGAAAAACAGAACAGAAAATAAGACAATGGCGGGAGGGAGGTGGGTGGGATTACCATCTGGAAGGTCTTGCTTATTGGCGAAAACCAGTATAATGGCGTCGCGCATCTCCCTGTCGTTGATGATTCGATGCAGCTCCTGCCGGGCCTCATCGATACGATCCCTGTCAGCGCAGTCTACCACAAATATCAGTCCTTGAGTGCCTGTGAAGTAATGCCTCCACAGTGGACGGATCTTGTCCTGACCACCGACATCCTGCACACACACAAAAACAAAAAGATATTCAGGGTTTTTGTTTGTTTTATCTTTTGTTTTAGTAAGCTTTTTACGGCACTAGCAACACAATAAGGTCACATAAGTGCCGAAGACTTGAGGTGTTACAAGAGAGTAACAAGCACAAAAAAATGAGGAGAGATAAGGACGATAGATGTTTGATAGGAAAGAAAGAGCAAACCACACCAGAGAACCTACCAACCATCCACAAAACGAAAAGATATTCAGTTTGAGTAATGACAAGCACACCAACAAAATATCACCCATTCAGTCGGGGGAGGAATACTGTTACTTTTTTTCAAATGGTGGATCAATACGAAAAATCCCACATGTATGGCATGGTAATCAAACTCTTGACGTCTACTAGATTTATAAGCTGGGAGCCCAGCCTAGAGGCCAGAAAGTGCTCACATAAAACAAAACAAAAATGTTCCCCTCTTCCACTACCCTTAGATTCTTTTTACCGTCATGACTGAATTATAGCTTTTATCAAAGACTACAAAAATAGAAGGCGTCGCTTTGTTTGAAATTTAAAACAAAAATAGAGCAGTAGCCAGAAAGGAACCATCCCAAAATTACCTAAAGGAATGAGTGTGTGAGCTTTAATTCATCTTTCACATTCAGTAAAATACAGGTTATGATGCAGCTCTTTTCTATTTGTGACATGCAATATCCATTGTGTGTACTTGACTGTATGAACAACAAGTACAAGACTAACAACCGTGTAAACCATATATATATATATACATACCCAAACATTGAACTTGACACTTTTGTACGTCACTGTTTCCACATTGAAGCCAACTGTAGGTATTGTTGTCACTGACTGGCCTAGTTTCAATTTGTATAATAAAGCTGAAAGGCATTAAGGAAAGTCACATTTCTGAGGTGGAAACTAATGCTTGGGAGAAGAACTTATATAAAGCTGCACTTGCAGTTCCAGGAGAGTGGACAAAGCAACGGCTTCTTTCTTCTCAGAAACAAACTCTGACAAAAGAAACACAAATTACTTGTAAGAAAAAAGCGAGCTCAAGTGCCCTGCAAACCTCCCTTCAGGAATACCAAAATAGCTGTTGATTATCTTATTACATCAAAAGGCTACATTTCGCCAAGAACAGATTATGACAAAAGTACTAGGACACTGAAAAAGAAGCAGAAGGAATAGATTACACCACGGTGCCCACAAACAATCAGTTTGAACCACCTAATCACATCACTAATATGACAAAGGTAATAATAGGAAGTAACACAATACCTATCACAATCTGCAAGACATATAACAGCTACAGCCCAACCCATGGATAGTAATAAAGGAGAACAGGACTGGATAACAACTTCCATAACATGATAAACACCTCTTTCCAATCTATAAAACAGCCTATCAAACTATTGCTTAGTTAGATAGGAAAGTAGGAGGATCTGAAATAATGTTGTTGTTGTTGTTAGCGATCCAGTAGCATCTGAGCGTTAACTCTTCTGCATGATGCCATTCGGTAATAGTTGCATGTTTGTTCTAACTGTTGTCTTGAGGAGTAGAGGCAATTAGATGTGTGGGGTAGCTTGGGAAGAAAACATCCCCTTAAACCAGTTAGTTTTCTACAGAAAAACAGATGATGTTCCACTGTCTCTGAGGGGTAGTCACATAGTGGGCAGGCAGCAGACTGCTTTACTCCAATTCGGTTGAGATGTTGGTTGAGGGGTACATGTTGTGTTCTAAGTTGGAAGATTATGGATTGATCTCCCCTCCTCAACTCATTGATTGGATCTTTGACCAGTGGTTTATTCATGTGGCCATACATCCTCCTTCCTGTCGTACCTGTGGCCCAATCATTCATCCACTCTTCCTTGAGGTATGACTTGATCATTTGGCAGCAGGTGGTGTAATTCGTAGGAATTTCAGGCTGAGGGAGGCTAGCTCCTTTCTTTGCCAGAGCATCAGCTCTTTCATTTCCCGGTATCCCAGTGTGGGCAGGAATCCATTGTAGGACTACTCTGACGTGGTGCCCACTTATCAAGTTATGTAGACTCCAAATCAAATGCAATATATCTTTGTTCACATCAGCCCCACTCTCAAGTGTCTCTAGTGTTGAAAGGCTGTCTGTAAATATAACGATGTCTGTGGTAGCAAGTGGGTTAGTGTCAAACAAGTAGTTGATGTAGTTTGCTGTGTTGGTGATAGCCTGTTGTTCGGCAATGAAATTGGAGCAGAAGGACCCGCTGGAGTTAAAGACTTCTTTTTTTTCCCCACTGGGCAAGTTGATCACTGACTCATATCCAGCTTTGATTGTTGCCTTAAAGGCAGATCCATCAGTGTATGAGTGGATACATGTTGGTGGATAGGAATCAATTGTTTCAAGGGCAGAATGTTTTAGTGCTACAGGAAATGTGTTTTTATTGCTCTTGTCCAAAAGTGTTTTCCTAATTTCTGGCTTTGCTATGGTGAGATGTGGTGGGAGAGTTGAGGGAACTCTTTCCAGAGGTTCTCGTCTTTCAGGGAGGTGATGTTTTTCTTGGAGATTGAGAACAGTGTCAAGTACAGATTTTGTATTTTTTAGTATTTGATTAGGTTTCCACTTGTCAACAAGGACTCTATTAGGGTGGTTATTTTCTAGCCTTTTAGATCTTTCATATATTTCTAAAGCTGCCCGTTTTCTTCGAGTTTCTAATGGCTCAATATTTGTGTGGATTTCACAGGCCGCAGTCGGTGAGGATCTCATTCCGCCAGAGATAAGACGAAGAGCTTGGTTTTGGATGGTGTCCATTGAGTTCTTTGAAGTTTTACTGCAAATGTTTTGTAGAACAAGATTATATTATAATCAAAAACAGCTCTGGTATATCCCAAATAGAGGCCTCTCAAGGTGTTCTTGTCTGATCCCCAGTTGGTACTGGCAAGTCGTTTGTAAGATTAAGTCTCTTCATAGCCTTCTTCCTAAGGTTGTTGGTGTGTTGTTTCAGGTTGAGCTTGCTGTCAAGTTGTACTCCAAGATACACTGGGTTATTCTCCTTTTTCAAGTTGTTACCATCTATTTTGAGAGGGATTTCTGCATTTGCAAGGTTATAGCTTCTCGTAAAAACAGAGTAGACAGTTTTTTCGCAATTTACTTTCATCTTCCATAAACGGCAATAGGTTCCTAGGGAATTTAGATCATCTTGTAGTCTTCGTCTGCTTATTGTTGTCGAGTTTCCAGTGTGCCAAAGGACCAGGTCATCAGCAAAAAGGGCTTTTTCTGTTTTGAGAACATCTGAAACATCATTGAGGAAGACAAGGAATAAGGCACAGCTGATAGAAGATCCCTGTGGGAGTCCTTCCTCCAGTACTGCTTTTGAAGATAGGGTTTCATCCATCTGGGTCTGGATAAGTCTATCTGTAAGGAATGATTTAATCCAGGAGTACATGTTTCCCTTGATTCCCATGTTCTGCAGTTTTAAGAGTAGTCCTTTCCTCCACACTCTATCGTAGGCTTGTTGGAGATCCACAAACACAGCCGTTGTCTGTTCCCCTCTTTGAAATCCATCAATGATTTTCTGTGTGAGCCTGAAGAGCTGGTCTTCTGTCCTGCCTTTTGACCTGAACCCTGCTTGACACTGTGATATCAGACCTGAAGACTCAAGCCACCAATAAAGACGAGAATTGAGGATTCTTTCACATAGCTTGCCAATACAGGACGTAAGTGATATTGGGCGGTAGTTTTTAGGGTCCTTGGCCTTCTTTCCTCTCTTTAAGAGTGGGTTTATAGTAGCTAGTTTCCATGCTTTAGGCAGATTTCCCTCGGTCCATGTTCTGCTGTAGAGCTTAAGAAGTAGCAATTTGGCTTTTTCACCAAGGTTTTGTAGCATCTCATTGTGTACTTTATCAGGACCTGGGCTTTTTCGCTTCTTTAGTTTCTGGATTGCACAGTCCAACTCTCGCTTAGTTAAGAAGTCCTGGAAGATACTCGGTGTCATCAAATCTCTCTCTTTTCCTTTCAGAACACTCTGTTGGCCCCTGTCCAGCCAGGTCATTCCTTTTGCTGCTCTTGTTAATGGAGGCAAAATGTTTATTGAAGTGTTCGGCTTTTTTGAACTCGCTGGTGAGAACTTCGGTTTCTGTGTGTAGTGGTTTGGGGTTTTCTTTCCTTTTTTTGCCAGTGAGGTTATTTAGAAGTGTCCAAGCTTCACGTCCACCTTGATGTTAATTGAGTCCCTCACACTTCTGCATCCAGGCTTCCTTCTTAGATTCTCTGGTGACAAGTTTAGCCTCTGCTACGGCCTTTTTATATCTAATTTTCTTGTCCATATTTTTTAGATCTTTCTCATATTCATGTCTGGCATCATTTTTAGTTTTTGTAGCTTTCTCCAAGCGCTCGTTCCAAAAGGGTTTATAGTTGGTTCTGCACCCCTGTGGGATACTCTTCTTTGCAGCATCTAAGATGGTGGAGGTGAGTTCACTATTAAGGGCGTCTATACTTTTATTGTCTAGATCATCCAGTTTAACGGTGTCCTCAGCTGTTTTTCTGAAGAGATCCCAGTTTGCCTTCTTGAAGTTCCAAAGGGTTCTTCTTTTCCTTTGTCTGTGTTTCAGTATACTGATTTTGGTGAGAACGGGACGATGGTCACTAGATATATACAGTCTAGCACCTCTTCACTGCAATTGTTGTGTAAATCAGCAGAGACCAGGGTGAGATCTGGTCTGTGGAGGGTCCCATGTCCCCTGTGAAGAAGTGTTTTGGTTGAATCCTCATCTTGAAGAAGGATGAGGTTAGAGGACAGACATAGTTCTTCAATCCTCTTACCTGTGTTGTTTTGGTCAGCATAGCCCCAAAGGGGGGAGTGTCCATTAAGGCCACCAGCTATGACCGTCTTCTTAAAGATAGTGCTCTGTTCCAAGAAGTTCAGAGTGCTACTTGGGGGACAATAGATGTTATAAAGTATGAGCTTGCTGTTGCCATACCACAGGGTGACTTTATGTGCGTCTGTGGGGTGCCAATTAAGGAGCTCTACTTCACCCTGGATGTCATTTCTGATATAGGTTATAATCCCTTGGCAAACTTCACATTTACATGGATAAGGGGTATACCCAGTGATGTTTATGTCACAGGATGAATGGAGAGTTTCCTGTAATAGAGCAATGTGGACTTTCCTTTCATACAAAATTTTCCCCAATTGTGTTTTCTTCTTGTCCAAGCCACAGACATTTGCCTGAAGAATATTGAAGTCTATAAGCTTCTCTTTTCCGTTACCAGTTGTAGGGGGTGTTTTCTTCTTGTTTTTCCATTTTCTCTGCTTTCTGATTTTCTTTTTCTTCCAATAACCATCCACCAGGCCAGCTTGGTTGCCCACTAAGACCTGGGGGAGACTTTGATTACCGAGGCGGCGTCTCAGCTCGTATGGGATTTTATCATTTGTGAATAGCATCTAAAACTGGTGGTTCTGTGATTTTCCTTCAACCCGGGGTAGGAGATAAAGCAGTGGCTGTAGGTGCAATGCCACAAACAAAAACCCAACTTCATCACAGAGAGATTGTAAGAAAAATGAATGGGTATGTTGGTGTCTGTTGTATTATATTGAGAAGTTGTTTGAGGAGATAAAGAAGAGAAAGACGCTATTAAGAGCATAGTTGCTGAGTGTTGCTGAAATACAAAAATTATAATATAATAATAATAATACTAATAGTAATAATAATACCAATTGGAAGCTAGATTTCCCCCCCTCCTACCCGAGCAACCAAGTCCTCTCATCCGAGAGATGGGGGCAGAGGAAGGCATGGCAGATCCCAGAGGGTAAATGTTGTCAACAAGCAAGACGCAAATGGTCTCTGCACCTTCTCTGCAGTCATAGGGCTCTCCGATAAGTGCATGCTTAATACATGTATGTAGCTGGGTATTCTCTACGTAAAGTCACATCCAGTACAGTGCTAACAATGAACCTCTTCTTTCCACCCCACCAATACCCGTCCTAACTAGAGGTCAAAGAAAGGTTGTCGATGGAGAGAGGAGAAAAGAGAAGTTAATAAATGTAATAAAATAAAACAATAAAGACAATAAATAGAAAGAGTAAAAAACATAGTAAAGTAATATGTCTCTTTTCGGGGTCATCCCGTGACCCGTTAGCTTCCTCTTTTTCTTTTCCTATTCGAAGAGTACTAATCCCCTCTGAAATCATCAGAATCCAAAAATATGCTGGTCAATCAAATATAATATCTTTACCCTCAGCATAATGGGGATGTCTTAAACTTAAACAGCAAATGGTCAGAATACATAGAAGATTTTTCAAAGATAATAGAGGAGAAAAACATGTAATAAAAAATGAAATAAATGGACCACCAATACTGAAAGTGAAAGCAGAAGTGCAAGATGCCATTAGGAAAATGAAACAAGGAAAAGCTACAGGGCGAGATAATATTCTAGTTGAAGTGATTGTGACGCTCGAAGAACTAGACACTGACATAACAACAAAGCTCTTAAAAATTCTATTTATGACAGAGGAGAGATCCCAGAAGATACGATGAAGTCAGTTTTTATAGCTTTACCTACAACACTACGTGCCACTAAGTATCATATGCTTAGAACAATTAGCCTTATGAGTCGTTTTACAAAAAAAATTTCTGCGAGTGCTGATGGGAAGAAGGAGAAAAAGTCTAAGACCAGAGATATCTAAACCGCAATTCGGCTTTGTTCCTAACAAGGGCACCAGAATTGCTATATTCACCTTAACAATGTTAATGGAAAGATGTACTGAAGCACAGAAAGATTTGTATTTATGCTTTATAGATTATTCAAGCATTTGATAAAGTTAGACATGATGAGAGCTATTAAAGTACTGGAAAAGCTAGACATTGATGGAGAAGATCTAAGAATTATCAAGAATTTGTACTGGGACCAAAATGCTGCTGTACGAATCAATGGAGAATACAGTGAATATAAGTAGATTAGAAGAGGAGTGTGGCAAGGATGTGTTATGTCACCAGACCTTCTTAACATATACAGTGAAACAATCCTTAGAAACATAAACTAGTCAACAAAAGTTAAGGAACGCACTGTAAAAACAGTGATATATTTGCATGCATTCTTTCGAGGTTTTACTTTTACTAGTTAAGCTAGATATTGGTGAAATGTTACTCTCTGACTAATGGGCTTGTACACACCAGGGTTTGAAATGCACGTGACTCCTGTGCGCTGAGCTGGGGAGGGGGCAAAAAGGCCCAATGTTTTCAAATTGTCGATTTTTATTCTCTCGCTCTTACAGTCAAGAAAAATGACGAACGCTCAAAAATCAGTTTTCACATGCAAGATTCATGTCTCGTGAGTGAGTTGCACACACTCATTTGCCCTGTGGATACACCTTTCTGCTGCTGTAGGGCTAAGCGTAAACATGCCTCCTCGACAGAAATTGTCTGAGGTAAATAGAGGACGAGCCATTGCTTGGGTACAAGATGGTGTTTCACTCCGACAAGTTGCTACATGTCTTCGAGTGTCCGTTTCTGTCATTTCACGGCTGATTCAGCGTGTCAACGCCACTGATAGTGCCCAAGAGCGACCCAGATCAGGTCGACCTAGAGCCACTAATGCAAGGGAAGACCGATTCATTCATAATAGACAAGCTCTGCAGTGGAGATCCGCTCCTGCAAATCGCATTCAGACACGGCTGAGAGCGGCAACTTGTGTTAACATTAGTTGTCAGACAGTACGAAGACGTCTTCATGAGTTCGGACTTAATGCACGTCGACCAGCAGTCCGTCAGCGTCTCACCCCAGCACACAAGGCTGCTCGTCTTGCCTTTTGCCGGCGCCATGTAAGATGGACACGTCAACAGTGGGCAAACGTTCTCTTTAGCGACGAGTTCCGGTTCTCTTTGCATCACAATGACGGTCGTATCAGGGTTTGAAGGCGACCCGGAGAACGGCTCCTCGATGCAGCCGCCAGAGAAGTGGTGCCTTTTGGTGGTGGTTCCGTGATGGTCTGGGGTGCATTCAGTCTGAACCACAGAACACCTCTGTACCATGTGCAAGGGAATCTCACTGCAATACGTTACCAGAGATGAGATACTCCGCCCATTAGCACTACCTACTCTGCAGCAGATGGGGCCACACGCGATGTACCAGGATGACAACGCCCGACCTCATAGAGCGTTGCCTGTCCAAAACTTCATGCAGCAGGCTGGCATCAACCGAATGGACTGGCCGGCCTGCAGTCCAGACTTGAATCCCATAGAAAACCTCTGGAATGAGCTGCAACGTCGAGTCAGAGACAACTACCCCCCTCCAGGAGACGCGCAGCAACTGTTTCAGATGCTGCAGGCAGAGTGGCAGGCGATGCCTCAGAGAGTGTTCACCAACCTCATGAACTCGATGAGGAGCCGGTGTACTGAGTGCCAAAACAATCGTGGTGGGCATACTCATTATTGAAATCATCGGAACTGTTTTGTTTTTGTTGTAGTCAGAAGTTAACATAACTTCGAAACCACTTGACAATTTTGTGATTTGGGATTTTAACCCCTACCAAACTCAATGAACTTTTCAAGCAAGTTAAAATGGAATAACTTAATTTTCTTTTTTCTTATTTGTTATACGCATGTTTATTTAAATGTGTGCCAGATTTCATTTCGTGTTGAAGTTTACTTTCGAAGATATACACTTTTTTCCAAATGTTCCTTAACTTTTGTTGACTAGTTTAGAAGAATGTCCAGTTTTCAAAGTGAATGGCGAAAATATTAATAACATCAGATATGCTATTGACACAGTTCTAATAGCAGATTCAGAAAAAGACCTTCAATCGCTTCTAGATACTGTTGTAATGGAAAGTGAAAGTAAAGGATTATTGTTGAATGTAAAGAAAACAATGCATGGTAATATCCAAAAAAGCAGCAAATTTTTATCCTATTCGTAATCCCATTAGCAAAAGTGAAAAGATCAAACAAGTCCAACAGATTAAATATCTAGGATACATCTTTTATGC
The DNA here is from genome assembly GCF_000002075.1 of Aplysia californica. Lineage (NCBI taxonomy): Eukaryota > Metazoa > Mollusca > Gastropoda > Aplysiida > Aplysiidae > Aplysia > Aplysia californica. Next base: position 463,163 of record NW_004797443.1, read on the forward strand.
TCCACAGCAAATGGAGAATTGCAATGGCTAAGGCTAGTTTCAATAAAATGAGCCCAATCCTGAAAAATAGAAACATCTCTATGACTAACAAAATGAAAGTTCTGAAATGCTATGTATGGTCAACCCTTCTGTGTTGGCTGTGAATGCAGGACCTTAAGACAATGAAAATAAAATAGAAGCAACAGAAATGTGGTTTGTTAGGAGACTGCTGAGAATATCGTGGATGGAAAAGAAATCAAATGAGGTAGTGCTTGATGGGAAGCCCATGTGGGACACTCACTGTTAATAACAATCAGGAAACGATAAAGTTTTGGGACACCTGAACAGACATAAAAGTCTTGAACATCTAGCTCTCACTGGCGAAATTGAAGGCAAACGAGGCAAGGGTAGACCCAGAGCAACCTTCTTAGGTAACCAAAACAAATGGGTAACGGGGAAAAATCATGGAAACGTAGCTTTTTTAAGAGCATCCAAGCAAAGGAATGAATGGAGAACCATGATCGCTGATGTCTACCGCAGACCTGGCACAGGATGACCCTCAACATGAAGGAATTGTCGTACAGCAAAGAAAGAAATTAAAGCAATTTCTATCCTTTCTGGAATACTGCACATGAAGTTTGGGGAAAATCTGATGAGCCGTGTTAATGAACAAAGTTCTCGATTACCAAACGATAAAGCTATTTTTAAACAGAAACTATGTCAACAATAGAATCATGCATCGTAAACATTTAAAATATATCTACATTAGTAAATTCAAAAGTAATCAACTCTGCATGCAGTCAAGGATACTTGTTTTTCCAGCAGCATCCAGCCCAAGCATGAGAATTCTCATCTCTTTGCTGCCAAGTAATTTAGATATAACCTTCCCCATGCTGCTGACTGATTTGTCTGAGGAAACACAAAGCATTAAAAAATCAATTAAAATAATGAAAAAATAAACCTTAGTCCGTGCAGTTTTCACCCCTTCAGAGCCAATGTTTAAATCCTATTGACCTCTATATTGTTGAATCTCATCTGATCCGCTCGTCTCATTTAGAGAAGTTTCCTTTACATTTCATCTGTGCCAAAAGTAGACCATGCTCATGCTATCCACAATACAGCTGCCGAAAGGGCGATGGCCAATTGCGACACATTATCGACAGTGATCACTGTGTACAGGTAACTACAAACAAAAATAAGATGTGTACAAACTAGCTATTATATGTATAAAGTTACCCTTCCTCGCTTGGTTAAATACCACAGAGTCAATGGACAAATTAGAAATATGTGTTATCTAAGCACAACAGCTTGATTTAAAACTGTCTCGTTCGGAATAAAGGTTTGGTCTCCATGATATTTCTTTATTGCATTCTCTTCAGAAGCGAGTTTTACTTTTATTTATGTAAATTGCAAAATTCCCCCTGCACGACCAAAGGGATCAATAATGTTACAATGTCAATAATACGATCAGATCATTGCAAAGTCAAACTTTGTAGCAATCTGACAAGATTTTATCGCAAACACTTTCGGGAGAGGCAATGCGACGCTTTGTACAGCGTCAGTCGTATCTAATAAAGGATTCAGTCGATGGGAAAACATACCACCAAGTAGAGATCGACAAGGACAGTTTGAATCTGCAAGACATTACTCGATCGCAACATCCATCAAGTCAAAGAAATTGTAAAGCAAGACTAAGTGTCGCCACAACACATTCAGTTTTTAAGTCGGACAAAGAAATTTACTCTCATAACTCAGTGTCATTAAAATTGCTTGAAAATTCTATAATGATGTCGACCAGTGACACGCGCTAGACGAACTGCGACACTATAACCATCGTTGGGATGTAATGTAAAATGACTAGACAGCAAACTAATCTGAGGTCAGTCAGTGAACATCTGGCAGACACTATTAGGCAGAGCTAATAAACTTTTCCCTAAGAGCTAAATACTTTTTTAACCCTCCCATCCCCACCCTTTCCCCCTGTTCCCATCCGTATTCCCCTCTCTCCCGCCTGCTCTTGTCAATACACAATCAGCATACGTAAAGACTGACAGAAAGACACACTGAGTGATACATTCTTATAATTCTGGTTGATTGTATTCCTAAGGAGGGGGTGGTGGCGTGTTTGCCTAGAATGTTTGTATTGACGCAACAGTGACCAACTGCCATTTGTCGCCCATGCCAAATTAGCCCAACAGCAGAGACCAGAGGACAATGCTGAACGAGCAGTGATCCTTGACTGATCGACCATTCGTCATTTTCCCTTACACTGAGCTCTGGCTCAGATTTCGCCAGTGTACGGGAAAACGACGAACTCTCATTTACGCAACAACAGATTAGGATATATATTAATATATGACAAATTTTTTTACACCATCAGATGCGCAATGAAATACTCTATGAAATATGTAAAAATAAAAAAATAGAAAAATTCTGACCATTTGTCTCTTTCCCTATGACAGGAGACTAGTGAGAGAGAGATATAGAGTTTTAGTGTTAGTAAGAGTTTTACGGCACTTGCAATAAGGTCATATAAGTGCCAAAGATTAGAGGCATTACAAGTAAGAGAGTAACAAACACAAAAAAGGAGGGGAGATTATTATAAACACGATAGATAGATGTTTGGTAAGAAAGAAGAAGTAAACCACACCTGCCAACCACCCACGAGAGAGAGAGAGAGAGAGAGAGAGAGAGAGAGAGAGAGAGAGAGAGAGAGAAAGAGAGAGAGAGAAAGAGAGAGAGAGACACATAGAGACAGACAGGCAGACAGACAGACAGCATGCAGAAAAAAAAGTCATGAAGCTACAGCGAGCACCTAGCACATCTCTGTGATTGGCCCAAATATATAAATATAGATGATGTATTTCCGCCATCTAATTTTGTCGTCTTCCGGGGCTTCCCTCGCCAGTTGACAAGATCTCACCATTGGGCGTCAGCTTTGCCGCTTAGCGCGCGATTGGCTACATCACTAGGTTTCATTGTTTTACCATTAAACAAGAGAAAGTAAATCTACGTTTGTTCACGAATCATGCTATGTCTGTGGCAGCCTGCATGATACAACTACGAAAGATTTATGCCATTAAAAAAACATGGGTAGAGATAAACTTCTTGTATGGAATAAAAATAACGGAAGTGACTATTTCTCCGAACGTTCATAGAGATAGTGCTGATCTTTATTTCTCCGAGCGGTTTCGTGATTTTTTGCCTTTTTGCAAGAGTTCGCTGCCAACTTTCTCATACTGCCATCTGCAATTCTGCGAGGTCTGGGAAGGAGCAAATTTTTGGGTCTAGATCTATTTCAATTTTCAAGAGCTAGACTAGAGATTTTTAGATGAGTGTAAAAACATGAAAAAGAAAAGTTTCCCAACAGAATGAAATCAATTTACTAGAACAACCCATAAACAACCACAAAAATTAACAAATAAGGGCGTGTGTCCACCTGTCCGGAGAAGATTGGCTGTTTTAACCCTAAATGTGCATACTTTTTTTTTTTAAGTACAGGATAAGTACATATGTAAAAATATGGAATCACACACAAGGGGCCTGCCAGTGTCAGTACTTGTACAATATAATCGGTTTTGGAGGAACGCTCTAACATTATAACACATTTAAATCTACATATACATGTATATTTTAGAATCTAATGAAGGTAGGAACATCAAATTAAATGACGTCACACTATACAACCCCCCCCCCCCCCTTTCCCCAACAACAAAAAAATTAATAGGAAAACAACACATCAGAACAAATAACAAGAAAAAAAAATTACACATCAACAAAATAAAACACCACAAAGAGGGAAAAATAAAAGAGGAACAGCAAAACAAATCGTATGTAACTAACGTATTCAACAAATCAACATGGTGACAACAAGTGAGACAGAGACGAAGTGAAGTTAAGTGACCAACTTTCTTTCAAAAGTAAACAGTTTCGTATCTTTTTTTTATTTCTTTTTTTTTAAATTTGACTTTTATTCCCCGATTCGGGGACCAAAAAATGACAAAAAACCGAGCCACAATTGATTGATCGCGGCCATGACAAACGCAGATGCTAGAGATCTAGATCTAGATAGCACACGAGTGAACACAACACATTAAGTTTAAGAGCAGCACCCTTTACAGGCAACACGTCACTGTAGCGAAAAACTGTTTGGAACTGTAGCATTTCTTCATAAAATATTTACTGCCGACATTTTTTGGACTGATTGAACCATATATATATTGCGTGTATACATACGAACAATCTTTGGTAGGCCTTATAATACAATTATAGATCTATATATATAATATCCGAAATTTGCGGGGAAAGGATGTGATTTCAGAGTGTTCGGAGAAATAGTGCCCAGCTTTATTTTCCCGAACGTTCGGAGATATAGTGCCGGCCATATTATGACAGCAAACACATTCATTTTTAGTTTTTGGGTCAGAAATAGGCGGGAATCCCCTGCTACAACTAAAATTCCGCTGCCAGTGCGCCGTGGTGTGTGTGCGTGTCTGCGTGTGCACACGCTATTGTGTGTGTGTGAGTACAACTTTGAGGAGAAGGTAAATTTATGGAACAAGCATTGCTGAGACTGTTTGTAAATAAATACTTTAAAAAAAAACAATACGGCGAGAACTAGATCTCTAGTCAACAGTTACTTGCGCGGGAAATCCAAGAGTCTTGTGGGAAACCCCGGAAGACGACAAAAATAGATGGCGGAAATAAATCTATTTGAATTTCAGCAAATCACAGAAGTGCGCTAGTTGCTCTCTGTAGCATGTAAAAAAAAGTAGTACACAGAGCTACATATATGTGAAATAATGCATTTCCAACAACAACCCGAAACATAAACTAGACCTAGACAATCTACTCTGCCTAGCCATGACTCAACACTCTCATTAGACTCAAGTGGCTTTCCTACAGAGGGCGTTGTGAATAATGTAATGACATACAACAACTATTCCACATCCATGGTAAAAACAAGCCACCAGCACCAGAATTTGCTCAAAACAAATTTCACAACAACACACTCACATCAGCCACAGTGGGTGGGGGGGTGGGGAATAGTTTTGTGTATGGACATTCCACTATCCTTCAAATTTTTGTCCGTTTGTACATAATTCAATATGCTACTACAAATCTAGATTCTATAGCATTAGACTAACATTAGAAACATTGGAGTAGAAAATGTATACGATTCAAAGTAAGAGCTGTAAAATCCAATTGAAATCAGCTTTTACTTTTATAGCAAGACTAACCCTAGAGTAGAGGCTGAGGCCACAACTAGATCTAGATCTAGATCTACACCAGTAACAGTACACTCCACTACTACTATTTCTAGATTTAGATCTAGATCTAGATAGAATCTAGAAATCTAGATCTAGATCAAGATCTACTCCTAAGCCTTACCTACTTTCTCCCTTCGAGAATCTACAATGATTAGACTAGATCTAGTCTAATCTAGATATCTCTAGTTCTGGTAACAGGTGTCACATTTGTGAGAGGAAGCAAGAAAGTGAACAAAAAGACAAAACAAGTCTTTTGTCAAGAATGGAGATTTGACAGCAACGCATATTTCATAGTGCAGCATCATCAATGATAAGTTAAACCAACGATACAAAAAGAGAAGCAAAAAATACCAACGGACCGACCCAGTGACACTGTTGTTCCACACCACAGACCACAGCAAAACAGTTGGTTGTGACCACCTGTGTCAAACTTCACAAGTCTTCTTTCAAGTCAAATCAGATTAATAATCTTTGGTATGTTTCTTGAACATATCCTATATGAAGACGTGACTTGACGTCTTCATGCCTACGCACTTAAGTATTACTTTCCGTTTGGTGTCAACGAGATGGGTGTGACCATAAGCAATGTGTTACACTGAGTGGGTGTGTTACTGAAGTGAATGAGACTGGTTTAGAAATGAGGACAGTACACGAGTTGATGAATCCTACCCGATGTCAGGGGTGATAAAAAAATAAAGTTGGTCCCCTCGCCAACTAACGGCACAAACAATCAAGGAAACACCACTTAAGATGTTCTTCAAGAAGACTACTATTGAACTAAGAAGGGCGAAGGCTCATAGTTTCTGTACTTTCTGTTCCACTCCCGGCGCTACACATTGGTCCATAATTGAACTTAACCAAATGGCAGTTGTGATATGAGCGATGACCTGATACTTCCGCTTCAAAGTAAAAAGTAGAGCAAAAGTTCAGAGTGAACACATTACCTCAGCAAAACTTTACGATTACAGAGTCTCTCAACAATTAAATTTGTCCACTTTGTGATAAACTTGGAATGGTTCAAACTTAATTAGACATGAACTGAAAAAACATTGTACTTTTGAATCCAAAAGAAAATAGTTCGATCCCACCTCACTAAGAAAAGCAGGAAGTTGACATTTTGAATAATACAAAACAGAAACCACGGTCGTGAGTCGGTCGACTGCCGAAACGAAACGAAAACAATCAGCCGCCGAAGAACAAAAGTACAATGAGAGAAATAGAGAAACCGAAAGTTGATTGGTGCTGTCTCGTCTTGACTGCTATAGGCTTTAGGCCCTAAATCTAGTTTTTAGGCCTACTGCTAAGACTAGGCCAGTGCTTTTCGTTTTAGAATCTGACAATATCAGATATTATATCCAAATGGGTGAAGAATTCCAATTATGTTCCCATGCTATCATCGTTCCGTCCGATAAGGCTCAGCACGTCAGGTGAGTCAAAAGTCTTCTTTCGGCTTTTGCCTTGGCTTTTGGTCTTGGCTTGATCGGTACTGTAAGAAGGGAATGACTTCCGTAACGAGCGACCACCCCAACAAACACAATGAAGAAGAGACTAACCCTCCCCCTCGCCCTAGCTAGAGAAATAGATCTAGAATCTACCCCAAGCCCAAGCCCTCTGTCATATCTGTCTCATAATGACATAATGGTCGCTCGCAGTGGCAGTGGGTAGTGAAGGGCTCACGGGCTTGAGCCCCTCCCCCCTCCCCACCCACCACCCACAACTCTATCTGAAAGTAAATGAAAGTTTCTCCATATAACGAAATAAGCTGTTGAAACCGTTATGATTATGATCGCCCGCAATGAACACCGAGTGATCAACTTTGCGGCTTGCTCGTTTATCCAATCATTGTTGTCACCGCTTACTATAGATCTAGATCTAGTAACCCAGCAGCTAATCAAATGTCTTTAGGGTTCAGCAAAGGAGGAGCCCATTCTCTCGGACCATCCTTTATTGAAACTCTTCTTGTCAAAAAGGCAATTAAAAGCCATGTCTGAAAAGATGTATGGAGGGCATGCTCTCCTAGCCCTGACTATGGGGGGAAAGTTTACAACACACTTTCCTCCACTGACACAGGTACCTATGCGCTCATTGGTTCTTTGTTAGGTGCGTTCTACTTTCCGCGACTACACGGTCTAATCCAGCTCATAGATGGACTATGTTTGAAGTGCTGTGTGCATGTTTGTGTAAGTGCCGCTGAGATTTAACAGTATAAATCGGGTCGAACTACTATTAAGGCAACTTTTTCATCACATGAAAATTAATTAGAGGAAATTTGGAGGTGAATTGGCTTCGTCTCCACAATCAACAAGAATTTAACTGAGAACAAAGAGATGGAAAACAAAGGTTACTACTTAAATTTTCTCTTTTGAATGGATGGTTCTTAATTTTAAATGCTGTGGCTCTCCGTGAGTATAGAAAAATCATCACTGTTTCTATTGCTTGCATTTGGTGGTAAAGAACTGGAGACTGGAAGCAACCTAAGCTCCCCCCAAATTGGTCCACCCACCGCCACTGGTCGCTCGCTATGGATCGAAGTCCTCCGGTAAGAACATGTAGGAGGGCCTAGATCTAGTGGTTTAAATTAGTTGGGCGTATTAAAAATGTTCGATTTGTAATAACTTTATGCGAAATTAAATTAATTAAAATATTACACTTGTTTGCTTTTTAGTTCCGTACTTGACTACAATATTATGCATAGCCTATATATTTGTCCTCCCAATCCGAAGCCTGTTGACACTTGAGTTGTTGTACAGTGCGAGACCTGGATGGTGTCAGTACCAAACTACGTGCCAATCAAGATTCCGGAAGCTTAATCATTTCCCCATGAAAATGCCTCAGGGGAATTCTCTTGACATCAAACAGCAGGATAAAATTCCAGACAACGAAATTCTTAGAAGAGCAATTAATGCAGAAAGTCTGTAAGTGTAAGCTCAACGGAATGTACTCAACTACAGTGGATTGGCCATTTCGTTAGAATACCTGATTTCAGAATACCAAAGGCATTTTTTTATTCTGAACTGTCCCCTGGAAAGCGTAAACTTTGCGCACTTTAAAAAAGCTTCAAAGTTACCCTGAAAATGTATGAAGAATTTCAACAAAAACCCTTTGCTATGGGCATATAGCCTATTTTATAATATACTCCTGACAGACCCAGTTGGAGAGTAACAGGTCACGGTGGACAGCAATTCATGAGGCTTCATGCATAAGAAATGCTGAAATTAAGTGAGAAGGCAGCAAGTTTCTCACAACTACAATTGAAAGTGGAGCTTTTGAATGTTCAAAATGTGGCTAACTTTTCTCTTCAAGAATTGCGTTTTCTTTGGCCATAGCAGAAACCAAAAATTTTCTTAACCTTTGATTTTTATTCTCGCTCGCTTTTAAGAAATATTCTCCTCAGTGGATGCACTGACCATTGTCAGACAATGACGGATGAACTATGTTATTAAATCATTACTATTAGTCAGTGGCGGTGGGTGGACTAAAATTTGGGTGGGGCTTAGGTTGCTCCCAGTTCTTTACCACCAAAAAGCCAGCAATAAGAACTACACAGTGATGATTTTTCTATACTCACGGTGAGCCACTGCAGTTTGAGAATCATTCAAACGAGAAGAGTTGCCTTTGTTTTCCATCTCTTTGTTCTCAGTTAAATTCTTGTTGATGGTGGGGACGAAGCCGATGCACCTCTAGATTTCCTCTAATTAGTTTTCGTGTGATGAAAAAGTTGCCTTAAAAGTAGTTCGACCTGATTTATAACTGTTAAATCTCAGCGGCACAAACACAAACATGCACACACAGCACTTCAAACATAATACTTCTATGAGCTGGATTAGGCCGTGTCGTAGAGAAAGTTAAACGCACCCAACAAAGAACCAATGAGCGCATAGGCAGGTATCTGTGTTAGTGGGAGAAAGTGTGTCGTAAACTTTCACCCCACTGTCAGGGCTAGGAGAGTGTGAGCCCTCGGTACAGTGTTATTTTTTCCCAGTCTTTTACCTTTTTACAAGAAGAGTTTCATTAAGGATGGGTGTGGGAAAAGGGCTCATCTTCGCTGAGCCCTAAAGACATTTGATTGGCTGCTGGGTTACTATAGTTGTAAGCGGGGACAACAGTGATTGGATAAGCGAGCAAGCCGCCAAGTTGATCACTCTGTGTTCATTGCGTGCAGTCATAACGGTTTCAACTGCTTATTTCATTATGGAGAAACTTTCCTTTACATTGGGATAGAGTTGGGGGAGGTGGGTGGGGAGGGGGTAGGGGCTCAAGCCCGTGAGCCCTTCACTACCCACCGCCACTGCTATAAGTATTAGTTGGATAGCGTCACCAGAGGAAATCAGTCTCACATACTGATTGTGCCAAATCGTGATAATGACAATATCTTTTTTAGTTCTGGTAGAACATGTCAAAGCAAGGCAGCCGACTAGTAAGAAGGTTATAACGCAATGACATTGTATGATGCTTTCTTACCTTCAATGTCATGGCAGATCATCAGCTGATAGAAATTGAATTTAATCATTGTCAATAAAATTTGTCTGACCAAATGTGTGATAAATTGTTGATAGCATTTATTGTAAGACAAGACTAGAGCATAGTAGTAGCAGTGGCACAGAATGACAGACTACACAATCGATAATTTACTTTACTTCTCTGAGTCCTAGAAAAATCTTATCCTAGACTGAACTTGATTTTTGTTTGGTCTCTTCTAGAACTAGAAGTCAGGAGGATTATACCATCATGAAAATTTAGATTGTCATGCTTAGGTATAGCTGTTAAGTACTTTAGAGAAGCCAGTATACCAACGTAGTGCTATTGGAATGGGTGGTATAAATTTACTTTCACATTACAGAAAAATGTTTACTTTTACATCACAGAAAATTGTTTGGAAAGGTGCTGACTGTTAAATTTTGAAAACTTTCCAGTAGTGAATGAAATGAATGGGGTTAAATTTGAAGGTTTTCTAGGAAATTCAAGTAATGATGTTAGGGATACATGTACTATTATGATACTAATTTTATGTTGTCAAGACCAATGGTATTGTATCGCTCAAGAATTGAGCCTGGAAGTGTCATCCGAAAATTAAGGCAGTGCAGTTTACTGAAATTTTCTCTCCTTTCTGTTCTTTTGTTTCATTCCATTTTGGTTCTTAATTTTTTTTTTGGTCTGTATTTTTTTTTTTTTTTAAATTTGGCCTTCCCTATATCTGAAACTGAAACGCTAAAGCTTGTTTCATATTCAGAGATTATTACTATGGATTTTGGTGTGAGATTTTTGGCCCTTGTCTGAGAAGGCCAGGTGTAGATCTTACCTACCATAAAATCAGGGGTGTGGCTGAAAGACAACAGTAAGAACGAGCCAAGGAGAAGCAGTAGAAAGGCTGCAGAAAGAGTCAGGAGCCCAAAGGAGGGGGCAAAGGAGGTGAAGGGGTGGGCGCAGAAAGTTGAGATGAAAGGAAACGACAGAACATTGTTAGAGAGCGGGAAAGGATGTGAAATAAGAAAATTTTCTGTCGCTATCTGGATTCGAACCCGCGACCTATTGAATGAAAGGTGAACACCTTAACCTCTAGGCCATGAGAGCCCCCTGACATATTTTGTGCTTTCAATCAATGTTTTTCAGTAAAATTCTCATGGAAATGTGTTTTTATATAGACATTAAAAAATGACATAAAAGAGGTTAAGTTAAACCAAAAAATAAAAATTCAAACAAAATTTCCAAACTGGCGGAAAAATGCCTGTTTCGCCGATTTCGTTCTTTTGACGAGCGTCTGATTTCACCACGCTGCCTCACATTTGTTCTGCTTGTAAAGAAAAGATAAAATAATATATTGATAAAGATCACTCACATAGTGCCCACTCACTGGTGGCTCTAGACGCTTCACAATAAAATAGAATCTCAACAGCTTATACAATATAAAATTCTTCGTGCGTGTAGCCCATTTAATGAACAATTATCTTTTCAAATGTTATACATGTATATCCAACCATAATCTGAAAAAGGATACACACACACACGAAAAGACAATCAAAATTTTTGTGACTGCTGATCACACTTGTTGTTGAAAGAATGTTTGTTTTTGTTTGTTTTGGTAAGTGTTTTTACGGCGCTCGCAACTGCCTAAGGTCATATGAGCGCGCAGGACACACCTAATATTTTCAGTTGGTAGGAAATTTTGAATTTTGCCCGGGTGGCGGCCGAAGCCTACTCTTATTGATTTTAGACCACCAAGGGATCTTTAACGTGCGCAACTTGCACACAGGCCCTCCGAGATTTTTCGCCCTTGTCCGAGAAGGCTAGGTGTAGATCTTTCCTACCAGAAGATCAGGGGTGTGGCAGAAAGGCAGCAGTCTGGAGGAGCCAAGGAGTAACAGTAGAAAGGCTGCAGAAAGAGTCAGGAACCCAGAGAAGAGGGCAAAGGAGGTGAGGGGGTGGGGGCAGAAAGTGGAAACGAAAGCAGACAACAGAACATTGCAAGAGAGCAGGAAAGGAGGTGAAAGGAGACAATTTTAGAGAAGACAATTTTACGGTCACTACCCGGATTCGAACCCGGGACCTTTTGAATGAGAGGCCAACACCTTAACCTCTAGGCCACGAGAGCCCCTTGTTGAAAGAAGAATCAAACAAGATCAACCCCCTGGGCGGTGCCACTGACTGAAGTGTCTTTAGGCCATTCCCTATGGGGGACATTTCTCGTTCTATGCACAATAGAATTGTAAATGGGCTGATCCAACAATATCCTGCTCATAACTGTGCCTGAACTACAACAGGGAACTACTGCTTTTTCTTTCCTAATCTTTACTATCTTCATTTTCCTCTACTTCTTTTGTGTTTGTCACACTCTTGTGACCCGCTATTTCCGGGGTGCCTTAATAGTCGAAGCAGACTTTGTGCTGTTGAAACTAGAGAGGTGAGCAGGGTAAGTCTGATTCCCTGTAAGGGCTTCTCTGTTTAAATCCACCCCTTGGCGCTCATATGACCTTATGCAGTTGCGAGCGCTGTAAAACCTCTACTAAAACAAACAAACAAGATCAATTTTTTTTCCTCAGGCATCAGTTGGAGAAACACAATCTTTGGGATGGCCAGCACAGACTGCAAAAACTCAAGAATGAATTTGTAGCTGTTCCAGTCTTGAGTTCCAAAATATCACAGGTTAAGCAGTATTGGCCAGATTTTGAGACAGTCAAGATTGCTCTTCCAAGGTCAAAAAAAGTGAAAGTTAAAAACGAAGCTCCACCAAATTCCTTGAAGGACCGCTTTTTTGCAGAACTGAAATGTCACGATATTCGTAAGTTTAACTGTGTCACGAAGTAGCACAAGGGTATGTAACTGCAGGAGGATGTTGGGGATTATCAGTGGGAACTCAACAAAGAACTGGTTTGGTTTGACAATTAAACACTCTCTTTTTCAAATCTGACAAGCATCATTAGTGGGAACTGGCTTGTATGGAGAGTTGTGCACACAATGGGGTGCCTAAAGTGCAAGGAGACTTGAGTCTGCTTACTAGTCACAAGAAAGGAGTAGCTTATAGGAGAGTTGCTTTTATTGGATTTGAAAAAAAGTGTTAGAATTTTTTTCTTCTGTGGTTAATGTCCTCTTTTTGTTTGGCGTTATACATGTTTGATCTTGAATTTATTTTTCATATATATTTTTAATACAAGTTTTATGTAGGTGAAAAAATGGCTTCATGTGTTGCTGAATGTGTTGTTTGTTGCAGATTCATATACTCCTCTTGCGACTTGTATTAATTAAGTTGCTGCTCATTCAAATCTCTTTTTTTCTAATTTCAGCTATTTCTCTTCTCCAAGAAGTGCCCAAAAAATGGGAGCGACATGGGGACCTCGTCATCCTTCCAGTGGGCTCTTTCAGTTCTCCACAGTGGGACAAGCTAGGTCTGTGGTCTGTAATGGCCTGGGTTGTGTCTATAATGAGGCACTTGTCCTGAGCTTTTGTTCATGATCTTGGCATTGTTATTGTTGTTCTGAGAAAAGTAGTTTTGAATGACATTGTTCAAAAACTTTCATAAGAAATTTATCTTTCATTTTAGCGAATTGAATGCTTGGAGATAGAAGTTTTCATCTGCCTTTTTTCAAGATGATAAATTTGAATTAATGATTGGCACAGTGCATTTTTGGTTAGGATTTAATCGTGAACTAGCTTAATTTGTGTTACTATGTTACCACTGTCTCTACCTTTGTACATTTATCACTCACGTTTTATTATGGTTTTAGATAGTATCAGACTTTAGAAAAAGAATGAACAACAAAATAAACTGTGACATGACGCAAGAGTGAATAAATGCCCAAGATGCAAAAAAAGTAATGGTGGAGACTTCAGGCGACTGCTTCTATCAACCAGTTTGAACGAATTTGTTTTCTATAGGAGTCAAGTTGTGGGAGATTGTCGTAGAGACACTGTCATGTCAGAGACTGGCCAGGTCGTCTGCTGTGTCTCAAGATGGGTTCCGCAGTTCACAAGTTCGTTTGTTGCGGGGAGACAATGGCTGGGTGATGCATGTGGACAATGAGATCAAGTAGGTTGCTTTGTCTTGTATTGTGAGCAGGAAAGATATATTTTTTGTCACCTTTAAAAGTGTATGATTATTATTACTTGTAATATGATGGCTTTATGACAGGCTAACGGAGTCTTTTTTTTTCTGTAGTTTGTTCGTCTCTGTTTTTCCAAGACATGCTTTACACAGTTCGTTCTAATTTACCTTATCTTATCATTATGTCTTTTGACATTTGGTAGATAGTTGAAGATGTCATTCATGGGTCCTAAATTTTTTTCTCCTCTTTAGCTTGTCTGTACAGCTTGCTTTTTTCTTATACTGTATTGCTATTATTCTTGCAATTAATGCAGTGCTCTTCTCTTTTTAAAAAAAATGGACAAATATCTGAATCTTCATATCTGTGCTGTAAAGTAGAGGTGTTTTGTCTTTGCTTTTCTTCCTTTTTGTTTCAGTAGAATTTCATTTGTCTGCAGTTGCACAGTGTAACTCGGATTAAACTAGGTCGCCGGGCCTGACCTAAAATCTTGTTGAATCCGAGTGTTCGTTATAGCAAACAGGAGGTTTTGTGTAAATAATTACAGGCACTGAGCAAGTTATCTCTGAAGAGAAGTAACAAGTGGTGCCTGAAATGCCTGTGTTTTATGAGCTGGGCGAAAAAAGACCGATTCATTCAAATGCGTGCCTGTGTCATCTCGATTGTTTGCCAAAAGTTGTGTTGCTGTGTAGAGCCTAGCATACGGCAACTTTGTACCCAATTCATTACGTAGATCTACATCAAGACTAGCTTGCCATTGTAACAATGATCAGTTGCGGTGGGGGGGGGGGGGGGGGGGAACAGTGATGCGCTTGTATCTCTGCCATGTTCCACTCCCAGACCGATGGTGCCCCCCCCCTCCCCTGGACACGCACACACAGTCACTCGTGTTACTAGAGTAGACACGTGCGTGCCAACAACACATGTGTTGTTATGAAAGAAGGCTGTTGATTGGTTGCATGCAGTCAGGTAAGCGAATAATGGTTCACGATGCAGGTGCAATGGATGGTTTTCGGGAATATATAAAGTTTGTTGTGGGAGAAAAATGAGCGAAGCCACGTCTGCAGGGGCTGTTCACCATGGAAGTGACCTCGTTGAATCCAAGCTTGCTGATTTAAGTGTTCGTTGATATTTTTTATTGATTTTAAAAAAGAAAAAAAAAGGGGGAATCCATCTTCCCTCGTTGAATCTGAGTTCTCGTTGAATCCGAGTTCTCGTTGAATCCGAGTTCCACTGTATTATAGTTCTGTCCCCCCTAAAGGCTGTTTGTGTCCTCTGTTCTTTGTCTAGAGAATATTATTGCCTTGTTCTGTTAGAGATGTCAACAGTGTATGGATGAGTCTCTTTGTACTTTCTGCTAAATAGGGCATAGTTGGCCGCAAACTCAACCAATATAATAGCTGTCAAGGTATAAATGAGAATAAAAATATGTGAATTTTTTTCTTTCATTCTTTAATGCTTGTCAAATTTATGTCTAGATGGCATATTTTGTGTTAAGAAGAGTTATAAAATGAGACCAAGACAAAGATCGCTTTCACTAAGTATTTCACACACGAAGTGTTCTTATACATGCATTTGGTTTGGTTTTCAAAAATAAATCAGTTCTCCTCCTTGTTTTATCCAGGTACGGTTTTGATGTGACCAAGTGTATGTTCAGCTCGGGTAATGTCACGGAAAAATTGCGAGTTGCTGGCTTTGACTGTAAGGGACTGACGGTCGTGGATTTATATGCCGGTATGACTTACTGATGTAGAATCTGGCTCTGCATGCAATTTTTTAATAGTTTTTTATTTGGAGTTCAGGTTCTAGTTTTAGTTTTACCTCAATCAGTGCTGGGTAGTGAACCCCCTCCTATACTGAGCAGTTTGGCTTTGGTAACATGTCCAGTCGAATCTGCTCTAACAGACACTTGTTCAAGACAGTCATCTCTACAAATGGCCACTTCCCAAAATGCGATAAAATGGGACAACTGTGGTCAGTAATTTTGTTTTCCCCAAAAACACACACCAGTTCTAAGTCGTAAAAATATGAAAAAATGCGTCATTTTACATTTTAGTCATTCTTTTCATATGAACTGGTGCCTTCTGCGACAATGCCCCTGAGAGGACTTCAAATGACCACAATCACTTCTGATTTCCTTTTTCATTTTGTCATTTTTCCATGTCTCTCTCCAGGCATTGGTTACTTCACACTGCCTTATCTGGTGCATGCCGGGGCGACGCACGTACATGCCTGCGAGTGGAATCCCTCCGCTGTGATTGCCCTGCGACATAACCTGGAGGCGAATGGGGTGGCTGGCAGATGCACTGTTTACGAGGGAGATAACCGTCAGGTAGGAGAGAGGGGCTTTGCAGTTGTTCTTGTTTGTTTGTTTGTTTGTTTGTTTCAGTCACTGAAAAGCTCATTGACATACTGATGGTCTTTTCTTCTTTTTTTTTTTTTGCAATAGAAAAAGTTGACTAGGACAAAAGTAATAGCCAAATAGAAAAAGAATAGAACCTGTCAGTTGCTCTCTCCCATCACCTACTGTCATTCTTTAGCCCTGGCAGCTGCTCATGAGAATGTCTACAAGCACAGAGTATTGTGAAAATGATAACCACGCCCATTATGAGCTCCAGTGCTGCCCATCTGATGGCAGTCTTTGACAGACTGAGATGATGAAATGGGAATCTTTTACCAGATAAATTTTTGTGTTCATTTTCTGTTTTATACATCCTTAAAGAATAATTTTAAGGTTTCTTTGATCTTTTTAGTACAGGGTGGCCAGGGAGGTCGGAAATTGGTAGGAAATTTTTGTTTAGGTCGGATAAGTCGGATTTTTGTCGGACAAAGTTTGTTTTATACGGAAATGGTTGGATCAACGTCGGAAATAAAGGAAATTTGAGGAAATCTGTAAATTGCCTCGCGAAAGATGCGGGTAAATACATAAAAGTTCTCGAATATTTGAAAACCAAATCCGATAACGTCCTTAAGTTCATTTTGTTGGTCGCGATCATTCGGCTTTTCACGGTCTGAGAGTACGTTTCATGCGAACAGGCGGCAAGCGGAAGTGTATCAGTGATACACAGGCTCGATCGGGAAAATCTAGATGTACTTTCGCTTTCACAGCCTCCCTGAAATTTGCTGGTAATAGTTTGATAGCACAACATTGTAACATGCAGTTTGTACATTATAAAGGCTGTGTCACCATGAAAATAAATCAATATTTGTCACTTGTGTAAAATAAAAAGAAAGTTATACAAGCGTCTTGTCGGGCTCGCCATCGTGACCGGTCAGTGAACCTGCATGTTTGTATATCATACACATGATAAGGCGTCAAGTGAGTACCGCGAATGTTAGGGTCTCCAAAGTTCATTCTAAGTCTGAGCGCTGCGAAATATAGGACTCTAGAATGTCGGTGTTATTGATTTTTTTTTTAAGATACTCCCGGGGATAAAAACTGAACTTGGTAGCAAATTTTAGCATTAGCATTTAGAATTTTGATTGCAATGAGAGCTTTCTGCATAGTGCGTGGCGCGTGTTGGTGCAGGCCTTGTTTGGAATCGGGATCCATCGTACCTTGTAAGCTGTGTTAGTGAACTAAATGGTTGGTGTGTCATTGGATGCGTGATAGTCGAGGCGAGCTAGTAAGCTCAATGATATTTATATATAGAGAGGGTTATATATACTAAATTGGTTGGTGAAAGTGACAGCATCGATATTCTTGATATATGGGGGGGGGAACAGACTCAATGTAATGAAAATGTACTATAAACATCAGGAACAGATAGCCTAAGAGGAAACTGTTGGTTATAGTCATAGAGATGACGGACCAGCCACGTGGCTTTCCAAGTGACCACCTGCGACCATAAATTTCATGCAGAATCATCCTCAAGAAACATTTTCTCTTGTGATTCGTTGAACAAGTATGTCAAGTTCTTTGAGCGCAGATTATTAGGATTACTTGGCTAATCTTTAATCCTATAGAGGCCTGTCTAGTGTTTTGCGGCATTTACGAATGTCACGCATCAGGCCTAGATCTAACTAAACATTACACACAGTCACTCAAACTCAAACACCAGTCAGAAATCTTCTCTCAAAGATACATTTCCAGTGACCAATCAAAAAACATTTTAGTCTCCCCAATCCCATCTCATCCTCCCCCCCCCAACATTCAACCGACCAGCCCTAGACCGAGACCTATGCATCAGTGGAAAGTAGGGTGTGTAAACGCTGTCCATCACTCTCTTTGTACGGCGTGAGGGGCATTCTCACCAAATATCCGGTTTTCTAGTAAATTCTAGGCTTGTCTTATGCAGGCTGTGCAGATTGTCGTGAAAATTTCCCCTGGCCAAGCTTAACTTGTCGTCGTGTTTCGCGGATCGGAGCGTGCGTTTAGAGGGAGTGACCATGTGTTTATATGTCTAAATTAAATAGTAAAAAACCCGTCAGATGACGAAAGCGTGTGTTTGAGCGGAGAGTGCTTTTGTATGGCGTGCATTTAGGTGGAGACTACTGTATCCAAATGATAAAGGCAAGTTCAGATGTAAGTTTAGTTCCCAAGTGTATGTCATCGGTCATTCAGATGTAAAGGCTTTGAACACTTTCATGGTATTTCAAAAACACATGAAAGCCCAAACCACCCAGTATGGTGCCAAATCTAT
Organism: Aplysia californica; assembly: GCF_000002075.1. Taxonomy (NCBI): domain Eukaryota; kingdom Metazoa; phylum Mollusca; class Gastropoda; order Aplysiida; family Aplysiidae; genus Aplysia; species Aplysia californica. Next base: position 481,589 of record NW_004797443.1, read on the forward strand.
TCTTAGCTTTACCAAGAACAGAACAAGTGTTGTGAGGGATACTGAAAGGAGCACCAACAGTAATATAATAGTAATCTACTAGAGCAGTTGTTGACACGGGTCTTCTCATTCATGAGATGTTTTCAGACTCTAAAATAGATGAGTTTTCAGTGTAGTCGCACAAAACTTGGCTACCGTGGAACATTTGGGATCGCAGGGGTGATGAAGTCTGCCATCGTAAGATGTGTATGAAATAGCCCTTTCTACGTGATTCTCTTTGACGAGAGCCGTAACTCTGACAATGGCAAGAAACGACTTGACTTATAGTGGTAGGATTTTTTTGGGTGTGGTAAGATTTTTAGGAGGAAGATTTCCCTGGCCACTATGTAGTATCAAATGTGACCTTTCTGCCTGTTCAGTTTAGCTTTTTTTGTGTCCAAATTGTCTTGTTGTACTGCACATTTTTTAGATAAGACGTCGAACAACCCTGCTTTTGGAGAAGATTCTATGAAACTCGGATACTAAGAAGTCAGATTCAACGATGGGAAATGCATTCCCCCTTTTTTTAAAAAATTAAGTGAAATCAAAATAATTCAGATTTAACTAACATATGAATGAAAAAATTTTGATTCAACAAAGTGGCTTGTAGGGCAAACAGCTGATGCAGCATTGTGCATTTGTTTCTCATAATGACCCTTATCTGATTTATTTCAAAAGAAATGCACAGTGGATCATTAAGCCTGCACTCTTTGCCTATTGCTTGCATACATCTTATGCGACCAGTTGGAAGCCATCTCTCACACTAACACATGCATTATTGATACATATGCAGGCATAAGATATGAAGTGTCTTAACGCTGGGGTCAGAGAGGTTGGGTGGGCATCCAGCACATTTGTGACTATGTGTGCATTTGTCTGGGGGAGGGACTGTTGGAGATTGGGTGGGACTCAAGCTTTCTGGGTGTTGAACATCAGTAGAGATACAGGTGCATCACACCCTTATTTTTTTCTCCTGGCTACCGGACAACGGTAGACAAGCTCAGACAGACATAGAACTGTAATGGATTGCATGCTGGTCTGTGGAACCAAATGGTGCTATACTCTAGGCCCTACACCGCAACGCAAATTGTTGCTCACATTAACCCTATAACAAACCCTTGGATTCAACAAAATTGAAGGTGAGGCCCGATGACTTCTTTATATCTGAGTTTAACTGCTCATAACTATGAAATGGTACTTATTGTCACTTCATTCCTTTGTCGGCAGCTTCAACTGACTTCAGTGGCAGACGTGGTAAACCTTGGCCTCATTCCCAGCTCCGAACCTGGATGGCCAATAGCTGTTCAGGTTCTTAAAGTGGAGGGAGGTATTATGCATATTCATGGAAATGTGTCTTCAATTCCAAGGACTGTCTTGTCGCAGGAAGTTCCTGGAACTTTGTCTATGGCCCCAGACATGCAGCAGAGGGGTGAAAGGAAGTTTGTTGAAGCTGATTGTGTCAGGGAATTCTTAGAAACAGGAGCACCACAATCTAAAACTGTTGTGGATCAAGGCAGGGACTGTCATCTGGACACTTTTGCCCTTCAGGACCGGCATGTCTCAGATTCAGATTCTCCAACGACTGTTCAACAGTCCCCAGTTTCTGAGAGAGTATGTGAGAGAACGGAGGAGGTTGCAGAGTGTTCGCGTGTGGACCTTTCTTGTGCTTGTGTGGGTGGACAGAAGAATGATGGGAGAATGATGAAAGAGTCTGGGAGTCCAGTACAATCTTTGTCAACAGGATTACATCATCTGGGTGTGGCAGAAGGACTTGCAACACACTCTGAGGGCTGTGGTAGGGAGGATGTCCACATCCAGAGAAACACATCACTATCAGTTAAAACTGGGGTCAACGAGGGATGCTGTGATGTGAAGGATTCAGGTTCTTTTTCATCGTTTTTTGCTGGTGTTGAAAACTCTGAATGTAACTTTGATACAAGAAAGGATGGAGGAGTAAATAAATCACTGGGACATTCCAAAATGTCAACTAGTTTGGAACAGAATGCCCCCACTTGTGTTAATTCCAAGAAGTATAATCTGAAGAAAGTTTGTGACGAGTGGTCTGTCTATGTACAAAAAAGAATGGCTGGCTTACTGGAAGAAAAAAAAGGTGGACAGTGGTCAGTGAGAGAACTGCATGTAGAAGTGGTCAAGTCATATGCTCCGCACGTGTGGCATGTTGTTCTTGACCTAGAATGCAGGCCGCTGGTGCTCTGATAAATACTGTACTATTCTCACTGTCATGATAAGATTAGATAAATGACATTGGGTATATTTTTCAGGAGAAGGAAAAAGATTGATTTATAAAAAGATGGCTTAGAGTTATCTGATTTTCATACTGTTCAAAAGGTCCACTTTTGATAGTTTATTGAGTATACATTTTTAAACAGCATATGAAAAATGCTTTGTTGAATACGTTAAATGAAAAAGCAAAATTAAAAATGTTGTTTTCCATCTTATCATGATGACGATGATATATTTATCAATGGATGTTGTTATGCTCTTACCATGTGAAATAGAATTAAAGCATAGGGCTTACTTTCATGGACTCTCATTTTTTTTAAAAATCAGAACTTTTTGAGAATATGTTGCTTGGTTAAAGCATAGCAAGATGAATATGTTGCAGCAGTTTGTGATGCTTATCTCACACTATCTGCCACAACTTACAAGCTTGATTGTTGACTTGAAAGTCACATTTGGTTCTAAGAAAAAGTAAAAATAATGAGAAAAGTTTTAGATCTCCTCAATGTTTATGACATATTTTTTAATGAAAAGTTATGTAATATTCTGAGTTCAGTGAGTTCATAGTAAAAAATACTTTGATCGAAAGATCATTGCCCCTGAGGAAAGCCCTGAACGAGAAATATTTTTGATCTTGCTTTTGGCTTGTTTGGAATTAAAATAAACATTCTCCAAACTCTTTCATTCATGATTTTGAAATACAACTGTTTGTTCATCTGCCATCATTGCTTGAATTTGAATATGATTTTAAAAAAGGGATCAATTATAACAACCCATCTCCACCAGGTAGACCCTGCGGTGTGGTCTGTTCGTTCTACTTCTCTGGGTCTTTTTTGTTTGTTCGTTTATTGTTGTTGTTTTGTGTGTGTGTATGTGTGTGTGTGTCTTAATCTGTTCCTGGTAAAATGTGACTCTAAACCCATTGACTAGCTGTACAGTTTCTAATCATGGACCTCCACATAGAGTTGATATAAAAAGGCATATCGTCAACAAGTTGTTCAAATGTTTTAAGTCCAGAACACAACATTTTCAAGAGAGAAAAAAAATTTCATTCTTTTAACAATTGTACCTCTACTTAATGAATAAATTTTTGTTGCTATTTTTTTTTCAACATTTAGAATTTGAATACTGACGAAATATTTCTTGAGCACATGCCTCAAATGCCACAGATTAAGGATTTGCAATTTTGTTGTTGTTAGCGATCCAGCTTTTGCAATTTTAAAAAGGTTGAAAATTCAATGCTTTGTTCGTCCGAATAGCTGTCTGATGATATATGAGACAGTAGTATGTGTAGTGATATAGTTGGAGAGCTGTATAGGTTTGGGAGGTTTGATTTTTACATTTCTTTTTTTGTTGAGTATGGGGTTGATATCCTTAATATGAAAATGATGGAGTGCAAACAGTTATAACAACTTTTGTACTAGTGTGAAAAAGACCACTGCAGTCTTCACTTTTGGCAGCAGAGAGGGGTGTGAGTGTGTGTATGAGAGAGAGAGGGAGAGAGAGAGAGAGAAAGAGAGAGATCTTGTTCAATTGGCAAACTAGTTTTAAAGCCATAAACATGGCAATGTAAAATTTCGTGCTAAGAGATCAATAAAGGTTCATTCATTCATTCATAACGATGAGTCATCTATGAGAACCTGATCCTGTAATCCAACTGCAGCTACTGGACTTTTGCCCTTGGGTATCGATACTCTACTGCAGATCATGTTACTAGTGTGGGTCTGTCTCCAAGTTTGTAAGTCTCATTTCATCATTTGGGTCGTTTACAGGTGCTCTGATGTGTTTTGCTCCTTCTTTCCTGTCAGACACTATTGTCCTTATGTCTCCTCCTTTTATCTGTATGTTATCCTCTCAAGTTATACTGCTAATTTTTGGCACTTACATGATCTATTTGTGAAGCAATTGCTGTAAAACTCATGCCTAATCAAAGAAGGAAACCTAATTTCACTGTTTGAGGGAATGCACTTTCTCCTGGTGTACAGTGAGTTTATTTATACCCTCATGCCTGCTCGAGTGTGTAGGATGGTACTGGGAAGTACAGCAGTGTTGAATGGCAAGGCTCTTATTTTGTTACCAATCAAAGTGAGGTGTGTGTCTCCGAAAGGAAAAGAGGATTAAATCTAAAGCTGCAAATAAGTCAAGTGTCCATGCCATTACCAAATTTAGCACAAAATACCTCGACTTTCATTTTCAAAATAATTTTTTAGAAGGGGATGGGGGGAGGTGAGCTATGCCCCTAACATTCGCTCTGTCCTTCACAGTCAAATGTTAAAATGTAGGAGTTACAGGTGGGTGGTGGTCTAGGCAAAATTGGATTTTCCGACTATTGCACACTACTTTTGCGATTACTCACGTAATTATGGACGGATTACTTTTTTTGCCCCCCCCCCCCCTAATTGTAATTGGTCCATAAATACATGAGTAATATCATTAAAATCCACTAAGAAATCCAATATTTATTGTTATATAATATCTTATCTGTAATTTTTTTGGTGTTTTCCCAACAAGAAAAAATTGTTTAATTTCAAATTTTCATTTTTAGACATTTTTCCTGCTGCTCCGAAATTTACTACTGCATATTAATGCTATTTGGAATATAGACAGTCCTGGGGCTTCATTGTACAGGATTTTTTTAAAAATTATTCTTTGTAGATTTTATATTTTGACTTTGACTGAAACTCAAGTAAATTTGAGCATAAAATGTTACTAAAAAATAGAAAATTCAACAAGATATATTTAAAAAACGGCTCTTATATTAATATTAGTAAAGATGGTAGCCACTAAAATGAAAATCATGATTGCTAGAAAAAAAATTTTTTGAAAAATAATTTTTTCATCAATTATAACCTATAGGAAAAGTTTCGAGTCATTAACCCCTGTAGTCTAATATTGATTTTAGCCCTTAGGTGGGTCCCACACCCCCTTAAATACCCCAATGTTTTTGTTTTTTGGGGGTTTTTTTGCAAGTGTTTTATGGCACTTGCAACTGCATAAAGTCATATGAGTGGGCTTTTTCAATTTGGTAGGAATTAATTTTGAATTTTGCCAATGTAAAGGCAGAAGCTTACAGTAACTTACACTTATCGATTTTTGACCACCAAGGGATGCGCAATGTGCACTCGGCACCAGCAAGATTTTTCGACCTTATTCGAGAAGGCTAGTTGTTAGATCTTACCTACCACTACCATAAAATCAAGCGTGGCTGAAAGACAACACTAAGAAGGAGTCTAAAAGTAGCAGTAGAAAGGCTGCAGAAAGAGTCCTGAGCCCCGAGGAGGGGGCAAAGGAGGTGAGGGGGTGGGGCCAGAAAGTGGAGATGAAAGCAGACGACAGAACATTGCTAGAGAGCAGGAAGGGAGGTGAAAGGAGACAATTTTAAAGAAGAAAATTTTCCGATGCTGTCCGGATTCAAAGCTGGGGTAACATCAAAGTGACCACTTATACTCGCACCAGTGCCTCTTTCAAGACCTATGAGAATATTCTCTTTGAAAAAAACGACTTTTGCAAACTTGTCTTTCTGTATGAAATTCACATTCTCCAAAATTGTTAGTTTTAGTCAGAGTTTTATGCCACTTGCAACAGAAATAGGTCTTATGGGTGCCTTTGATTAGAGGTGTTACTACAATGGAAACCTGATATAACAGGGATGGTGGGAGTAGAGAAAATGTCCTGTTATATCCGATCCCTGTTAAATCAGAAATGCAAGGAAAGTAAGCATTTATGGACTAATCTAGCTGTACTTATTCATTCCTTTGCCACAAGTACCCACGAACAGGGGTTTTGGCACCAACTTTCTCCTTGCCTCCTTAAACCACATCAGAAGAGCTTGGTCCACAGCATCTGCATCGGGTAGTCTCATCTTCTTTCGATTCAGAGCAAACCTTCCTTTGGAGTATGCTGTCCCTATCTTCTCTCTATCCTTGATAATGGTGGGAATAGACCCTTGTGGAATGTCGAACTGACGACAAATCTCTGCCAGTGGAGCTTGCTTTTTGTCAACAGCCTGGATTATTTCAGGGGGGTTTTTGTCAATGGAAAGGCATTTTTTTCTTGCGCTTGACATCGTTGGTGACAACAGCGAGCGTGTTGCTAGGTTTCGGGCTAGATAGAGGTCAGCAGCACACCACTGCCCTCTCTCGCTTCACATGCTGCATGGGCTTGCTCCACCACTGCGTTACTCTCTTTCTCTTACTTTTTACACATTGTTAACGAGCCTTTGTCCCTGCTGTAACATGTTGGGCTCCAATGGGGCCCTGTTATTGGCGATCATTTTTAATAGAGACAAAGAGTAGGAAAAATCAGGGATTTAAAAAATCCCTGTTATTACCGGATCCCTGTTATTACCGGGCCTTTTATATATGGTTTCCACTGTACTTGAGAAAAACATACAAAGATAAGAAAGAGAAAAGCAAAGGACTATACATGTTTGATAGGAAAGAAGCAAACCACACTTGGGCATCCACAGAGAAAAACAATCACACAACAGGAGACACTTGACATAAAAATAAAAGGTAAACAATATTTATTTATAATTCTGCTACAATGTTCAACTCGCCTGCCACTCTGTTCCAAGAACAACTGTGGCAGGGTAGAAGAAGAAAAAGAATCTTGCTCAAACACAAAAACAAGTGAGTGAAAAAATAGCTGTTAATCAAAATCCAAAACTTGCACATAAACAGACAATATACATGTGTGTATGTGTATAGATATTGTACATCGTCACAGTCACAAGAAACATTTAACTTTCCATTTTTTACACACCCTACTATAATGTGTCAAGCTGGGTCCGGCAGAGTTATTAACTTTTTTTTGCTATAGTGACGATTTACATACATACACACATGTTATGTATATATATATACATACACACACACATACATGTACATATATACAGTATATGAACAAAGCTTATAACGTCTTGCAAAAATCTTTACATAACCATGATGTATTTCAAAACATACATTGAGTAGATTCTTTGAGGATAAAGGAGGATAAGTCTTATAAAGCAAAAAACACAAATATAGACCCTATCCATCAATGTGAAATCAGCAACAAAACTCGTAGTTGTGACAAAGCTTGTGCAGCAATAATAAAAGTTTTTTAAAACATCTTGGCAACCCACAAATACTGAAAAGAAGAAGACGTAGCAGGCCTTACTTAACACATACTCGACGGGCATAAACTTTCTTCAGGACTAGAAAAATTCAGAATCCCTCACAATATTTCTCCTCGTCTGTTTTACAAATATCTACGCTGCCTCGCATAAAAATAAGAGATTTAAGGGCTTGAATACCTCATGACATGGGGGGGGGGTTGTATCACTCAATGTACGAGCAAACACAGCATTAGCAAAATTAAATCTGGTCAAATCAAGCTAAACAGCCATATTATGCAAGCCAGAAAAACCAGAAATCTACTCACTGTGGCCTTAAGAAACATTTCCAGCTTATTCCACCCCTCAAAAGTTGAAGAATTTTTTGTGATTCGGTAGGCCAACTTTGTAAACGCCCCTACTTTTAATCTCGTCGCACATACTTATATTTTATATACAAGGAGAAGACAATGCCCATTAGCATACCTATCAATATTGCAAAGTCTAGAAAACTTGTCACTATTGTGTCCATTGCCATACAATGTACTTCCACCATGGCTTGAGTAACTCTTCCTGACCCCTTCAAATGAACTTCAAGATCGTTACACTACTGCTGGAAGTGTTTCAACTTCAGGCTAAGAATAAAAAACTTCATGTGGAACAGAATAACTAAGCATATATGCAAATGAGCCACGGGAACAGACTTTATTAGAAAAAAACGACAGGTACATCTCACATTGTGAGCAATACAAAGACGCACTTTTAAACATGTTATAGGTACATATAAGATATAAGACAACCGCTAGTTATTTAGACAGAAGTTTCCACCAGTAATAATTATAAATATCATATAGCTCAACAACAAATAACTATTCAAATCACTGTATTGGGGGAATCTAATACCGAACTAGACCTTTCAGGTCCTTTAGAATGCACAAAATCGTTGCCAAACAAAATTATATGGTTCCGAACCAAACTAGGCCAGATTTTTTGGGACATATTTTTTTTGTACCCCAAAAAGAAATTTTCACAAAAGGTCCGTTCACATCTGACGTAAACTGTCAAGCATGACATAAAAAGTTCAAAATATCAACAGACTCCCGAATCCTGAAAACCTCCATGACAGAGACATTGGAAAAAAAATGAGGCAAATAGAGGATATAAAGCTTCCTGATATGTAACCACACAGTCACAAGAAAAAAAAGAGTATTTTAAAATTACAATAGGAGTGTAATTGACAATTGAGTAACCCAATTCTTCTTGCAGCAGTGAGTGACAATATACAAGACTGAACTTTTTCCTTCTAGAAAGAAAAAAAAATCTGAAAAGTTTTCAAAAACTGCAGTGCTAACCTGTTCTTTACAAAAATAACAATTTCACATAGAGCTTAGTCCTCAAGTGTTCTGTTCACTTGCTTCAATTCTGTACCCACATAAAAAAGGCCCCACAACAGAGCACAAGTAATGGAGGGAAATCTTCTTAATATCAAGACAGTTTTCATGGTGGAGATACACCACTTATGTGAGTGACACTGAACCATCAAATAGAACACAAACATGTGATGACACACATGTATACAAACACGCAAAATTAAATAATATCCATATTTTATCTTATACAGTACACATTTTAACAATCCCCTGCTTTCTCCTCTTTCTTGCTGATGCAAACATACTTCATTAGACCCGCCCCCCCCCCCCTTCCCCCCCAAGCCTTCTAAAAAACAAGCACGTCTTCCCCATGCAAAATACACACACTCTCTTTCTCTCTCTTTCCTTTCTCCCCCCCCCTCCACCCCCATATACCCACATGCACAACCTTTCTCTGTCCTTTCTAAGAACCAAAAATTTTGAAGTTTGTTCCCTGTCACTGGCAACAAGAACATAGACATGCATTTTTTTCACAGTGCAAGCCTAAACCCTTTTCTAAACAGTGGGGAATAAAAGAGAAAAAACCAGAGCATCTTCTTCATTATCATGAGATTACAGTTATATCTATGGATGTCACTACTTCTCATCAATTAGATGGGGTTGCATTTGTTTCTTTCCATTTTCACTCTGGCAAAATCAAGGCGTTTATTATGCTTCATCAATTCAAGAATGACACAAAACCCACTTCTATGGCACACATGATACAGCCAAGTCCACTTACAATAAACTTAGAGGGGATCGTTCCTTTTGTGTTTTTATCATAAAGACGTCAATTGTAACCACACTTAAGGAAACCATTAAATTCTTTAGCGGAAGAAAAGTTTACACTTAATGATTGCCTGTATCCTTTCTCGTGTCAAAAAGGAACTGCAAGAGGCTACATTGTTAAAGCCATTCGGTCACTCTCCCACTTCTTGACTACACAAGACTACAGTAACTGACATTATGGATTCGAATGGCTTCATAAGTGGGCGAGAAATGCAAGATATTTATCGTTAACAGGACTGCATCAAGCCAAGATATATAGCGTAATAATATTATTCACACCATGAAGATAACAAATTTCACATGGCAAGTTTACCTAAAGACCATCAATAATTTATTAATAGACGCCAGCCATTCATGTCTTGGTGCTGTTTATTTTAGACAGTTTACCTTAAGTGGACTTCAATGTATGCAAGAAACGTCAATGAAAGTTGGAACAACATAAAACAGTTAAAAGGAGTCAGTGCAGGTGAGTAATTGTGACTATAAAATTCTAACAATAAAATATCGAATGGCAATATTTATTAATAAAATGTAAAATCACAACACTGAAAAAATATAAAATTTGGGCATGATTATTATGTCCAAGGTATGTGATAAATGAGCAAGGAAGTTTGAGATTCATGCATGGAATGATAAAATGGAGGAATAAAGTACCTGACAACAAAAGTGCTCAATACTGCATATTCAACACAACATGCTCTTCATCCTTAATCTTATATGACTAGATTTAGCAACGATCAACAATTCAAGGTTGGCAAGTTTCACACCAACAGACCACACTTGCTCAAATTGCCAACAGCACACGACATACGCTAGTCTATCCTGAGCCCTCAGTCCAACTTTCATCAGTATGAAAAAGTTTATCAGATGAGAAATCATACTTTTGTATTCTTTGTTATCTTCAAATAGACTGAAATGGTTTTTGATTGACTATTTTTACAGGGATCAATAAAGATCAGTTTCTTCTAGACCAATTGATGCTCCAATCTTCTTTCTAGCAACTAGCAGAGAGTATCCACCGTCTTGATTATTTCTGAACTGATGATTGAAAAGAAGGCTTGGTACACATTGCTATACCGTCATTTTGTTTCTGAATGGGTCAAATTCATTTAACACCTTCAGCAGCTCCATCCATCAACTCTTAGAGTGACAAATAGAGCAGGCCACTTGACACACCCTTGTGACCCATCTAGATAACCATACAGCAGATATGGGAAAGTAATATTTCGCAATGAATTTTGTCCCCAAATTTCATTGACTCTGTGGCAAGAATGCTGGAATACTTCACTCTTTTCATTTTCAAGAACATTAAAAAAATCTTCCATGAAGTTAACTATGGGCAATAAGGGAAATTTGACTAGAATTTTTTTTTTTTTAAAAGAATACCCCTTTCATGTGTAAAACAAACCTTTTATGATGGAAATTGTAAAATATATATATATGTCAAATCAACTTGAACAAGCACCCCTGCCATGAAATCACAATACCAGTCGAAGTCTATATAACACGTGACTAGAATAAGTTCTTGCACAAATGTGCTATAACTAATTTTAAGGACCACTGAACACTTTTCAAAATTAAACAGAGTAAAAAAAAATTGGTAAAAACTGGAAAGTAAACATAAGAATCTCGTCAAAACAAATGGAAGTAAACTGAAAATAGAAGCCTCAAAAAAAGGTTAATTGCTGTATGATTATGGCAAATCTGTCAAACTGGAAGGACAAAAAAAATGCCCCAAAAAACCCCAAAAGACGTATTGATTCAAAGAGTTGAACTATTTTTTGATTGGATGGATAAAAAACAAACTTAAACACAGAATAAAGCTATAAATAGAGAACACCACAGAAAGGTAAAAGGTAATGTTGACAAAACCTCATTGGAGAATTTAAAAAAACAAAACATGAACTTATAAGCCGAGGAACTAGGAAAAGAACTTGAAATAAAAAAAGTAAATATGTGAAGAAGCGTGGTGAAATCAGGCACTTGGCAAAATAACGAATTCGGAGAAACAGGCATTTTTCCGCCAGATTGGACATTTTTACCGAATTTTATTTTTTCGGCTTAACCTTATTTAGGTTCATATAAAAACACATTTCCATGTTGAATTTTACTGGAAAAATATTGATTAAAGGCACAAAATATGTCATTTTTTCAGTTTTCAAAGACTCTTTAGCTATTGGAGTTACCAAACTTTGGCGGCCATTTTCTCGCTAATTTCACCACTGAAACCAGGAGACCTCACTTCCTTCAGTCGCAAATATCTTGAATTCTATATAAATGGATATATTTCATAGGGAGCAAGGCAAATAAATCAGCTTTCAGATGATACCAATAACTCTACATGCCCACCTGATTCCACCGCATCATGACACATATGTTGTAGCTGTGAGAACTTTTCGGAGTAAGAAATCAGTTGTTGACTATATCTCTCAAAATAAAATAAAAGTGAAACAACGTAAGAATGAAAATTTTAATGATCGTGGGAGATGGACAACAAAAAGATGAAAGAAATGTAAATTTGGAAGAAACCAAAAAAAAGAAACGGTGGGGGTGAAAATAATCTGAATGGTCACTAGGTCCTTATGAAATATTAATGCAGACTGAACATATCAGACAGTCATTGTACTTTCCCTGAGGGGCACGAATCAGGCAGATACACTTCATATAAAACTGATTATGACCAAACATAATGATGATTTTTTTGAGAGCCCCCTGCCCATACCAAAGCAGATGGTGAAAACTGATAGCACAATATCTGTGAGGGGAGCTTACAAGTCAGTTTCATGATTCAAAGGACTGGTTTCCTTTTATGGGGCACTGAAGCTTCATTTATAAACTATGTGTTAATTTATAAACTTATTTCAAGGCTTTAATCAAATTTGGCACAGATTAAATGCACATATCATAAACATGACTAGTTTAAACTATGATGTATTCAATAGAATAATATATTTTCATTCGTCTACATTACAATTTTAAAATATCTTGTTTGTATTTAAATGTTATTAAAAACAGCAGGCAAGTTAGACCGCTGGTATTTACAATAATATCCCCCCCCCAAAAAAAAAACCAGAAAAAAAATAATAATATAAACAAAATTGTCTGCTGAAAATGACTGGAAGAAAAATAATAATTTTTGCCTTCAATCAGACATTAACATCATTGAAGCAGCTCCGGAAGAACTAAAAAACAATAATATCAGCTCTTTATAAACTGATTAACATAATGCATTACAAGTGGAAAAACTAAACTAGTCACAACACTCTTGAAATAATTAGAAAATTCTCAATAGTTTTGCTCATACTTCCAAGATGGCCACTGCTCCCACCATGCAGTTTATTTTTTAAAGGATATTATATAATAATAGCAACATCTATCAACATTAGTTATTTGGGGATATTTTTTGTGGGGGGAGAGAGAGAGGGGGGAGAGTAATTTTAGTATCAATCTCCCCAAATTGATAATAATATCTTCCTGGTGTACCCATGATATGTTTGGAAGCAAATTTCACTATACTTCAATTTTCCAGTTCCAGTTCTCCCTTGTGTCCTTCAGTTTGATACCACAGTGCATAAAGTATAGGATCACAAAGATGGTAAATCCAGATAGGGGTCTTTTTATTAACGAGCAATTTCTTTCTTCCTATACATCTTTATCAAGTTTAAAGTGTGCCTTCGCTAGCTAAATGCAATTTTCAGTATGGTGTGTAACTAAAAAAAACTTTTTAAAACCGAGCTGTCCTAGATTCTCCAGAGAAGGAACTGTCGCTATTCAACAATCTTGTTCTTGAAGACTAACATACCAGAATAGTAAAAGCTGTGATTGATTTAAAAAAGCAATGCACAGGAAAACAGACAACCCGTCATTGAGTTTTACAGATGTCAAACACACAGTCATATTTTCATACAAAGTGAATATATACATCAGAATTCTGATGTCCCATAAATATAACTCTTTTCTTTTTAAAAATAGGGAAAAAATATAAAACTAAAATTTGAGTTTAGAAAAAATGAGTATCACAATTCAGTGTCAGCCGTTCGTAAGACTTGAAATACTGATGAGGAATAGAAATCCTTCCAAAGAAAAAGAAAAGGACATCAAGGGTAAGTTATATACAAATACACACATAAAAATAAGGTACTGCTTTGAATTTTCTCAGCAATGAAATCAAATCCAGGAACCCACAGAGACATAAACTTGGTACTTGTACAATGAAGGTAGGCCTATGTACTTTTAAGTTGTATGTCACCCCACCTTTTGTCCTTCTCAGTACCCAAAGAAAAAATTTCCCATTTACAGCAAAGTTGTTTCTCATCTCCTAAGAAAAATCCAAACACTGAGAGTAATCATCTTCTCCACGGTTTTTTCAACAAGATCGCATTGAATACCTAGAAAACCTCAATACAGTCATTTCCTTTTTCATTCTGGCTTTGCACTTCCCAAGCATCTAAAACTTGAGGAAAAGAGGTACAAATTTTGTTATAGTTGATCATAGCCTGATAACTGACAAAACTTCTCTGTTGAATTCTACATCCCTATGAGAACCAAACCCGAGCTAGAACAAAGCACATGCAGTGCAAGCTTTTCTACATTCTCAAAAACAAGAGCTGCTTGAGGCTAAAGTCTTCGACATTTGGTATGATTTAACAACAAGCTTACAGTTCATATCTTGTCATCAACGATGTTTATCATTTTGTAGATATTCAGTGAATCTTTACATTTTCTTATTAATTTCTCTATCATGCTCGTCTGCACGATGGAAATAAATCACATTATCAGTACTCAAAGGTGCTGATATTTTTGTTTTCAGTTATGAACTTTGAGGGATTTATAAAAAGTCAACGCGTCATGTCAGGTTAGAGATGACACTGACTTAACTGTAAATTTTGTGGAAAATTCCAGAGTGGATGACGAGTCTTACTTTGATAGATTTTAAAAATAGCAAATAGTTAGTATTGTAATTACTAAAATCGAGCATATATAATATGTATCTCAATAATACAGGAAAATTCAAGGGAGTATGACTTATCCTAAACATTCAAGCACACATTATTCATTCTGCCAGCACAAAAAAGTCAAAACAGCTTTTCCTAACTGTTTTCAACTTCCTAATGTCGAAAAAAAACCCAACAACTACAGAATAAAATTGTGAGTATTGATCAGATCTTCTTTGTGTTATTCAAAACTGCTCATTCCTTTTACCAAAGTTCAGGCTACAAGGAAAGCACAGGTGTAATGTTACAAGTAACACGTGACTGACGGATGGAAGGAATGAATCAAGATAGTGCAGTTAAAAGTAAAGAAACATTGGCACATTTGCTCTCCTGTCTTCAGAGCACATGTTGTTACTCTAAGATCAGGCAGGTCCAGGAATATAAGTTATAGAGAAACTAAAACTCTTAATTAAAAAAAAAAAAAAAGCAGAAGACGAGAAAAAAATATGGCTAAAACATTATTTGTAAATGCGAAGGAATCAAAGAATGTCCTTGTCAGCTTTCTCTCTCGGGTTACTGAACTCATTGTTAAAAGTAACAGCAATTTTCTTGCACAGATTGGGGTTGGTATCCATGGGGAAGACGCAGACGGCATTCTCCAGAGAGGAAACAGCTTTAAACAGCCCTTGACAGCCTGGGATATCAAAGTAGCGTTCAATGTTCGCTTCGTTGACAAACACGATAGCTGACTTGGACACCTGTTAAACACAAAAGCAGTTAGTCTATTATATGATCAATGCCACTTTCAGAACAGCAAATACAGCATCCTCAAAGCAAAAAACACTAATAAATTGTTTACCTTCACTAGCTTCTCCAAACATAAAATAAAATTACATAGAGAGCACACATATACTACACACACAATGGTAACTGGTAAAAGTAATGTATTTCCCCCCTACCTTCACGCACCATGACAATGATGGCCCACAGTATCCAGTTCATATAAGACCTAGCACCAACCCCACAGTGACGCTGGATCTGCATACTATGTATTATATGGCATTATACTGACAAATTAACTACTCAGCTGAGTTTAAGTAAAGTGTGGGGGGGGGGAGGTGTTGAGAGAAGTATAAGGAAAGCAGTTATGGTACTGGTAAACTGTGGGGGCAAATGCGTTGATGCCACAGAGAATCCTGTTCATTATGATGCAGCTTGAGGTACTGTCTGTGATTGATTATGGACTGGGCTTGCTCGCTCTATCAAAAACTCAAATAGAAAAATAGCAGAGGGTTCAAAATGCAGTTCAAAAACTGTCCTTGGTGGCGCCAGAGACACTCCAATTGTTTGTCTAAGACACATACTTGGACTCTCCAGTATACGAGTAAGACACAAATTAGCTCAGGCTAAGATGCACCTGAAAGTTATGGAAATGGAAGGCCACCCACTTCACCCAGTGATCAAGCAGGACAGAGGGACTTGAATAAAGAGAGGTCAATCTTGGATGGCACAGGCAGAAGATTCTATAAAGAAGTGTGTGAGTTAGATGATATAAATGATGGAAGTGAGTGGATTCAAGTTGCACAAGAGGCTGCACTGCACATGTTTTGACAAGAGTCATCATTGGTATAAAGAAGGGATATGTACTGGAGGTGGCAGGAACAGCAGAGTCGTAAGTAAGACAGATTGTCAAGGAATACTCCAGGCTCTTGGGTCCAGTAATATACACTGATGGTTCTGTGAAACGTGGGGTGAAAAGTAGTTGGGGCTTTGTTGTACATAAAGATGGCCGCATAAAAAAAAAAAATCATCAGGTGCATGCCGACTTTAAGCACAAAAATGGAGGTAGAGATAGTAACAAAAGCATTTGAATGGCTAAAAGAGAGCCGGCATTCTACCAGACATGCTGTTATTGTCACTGACTCTCAAAACATATTTCAGATAGTCAATAAGTGGATGCTGAGAAAAGAGTGTCTGCAAAGTATAGAAGAAAGCAGACTGAGAAAAATAACATGGATAAACTCCAAGCCATACGGGTGTGGTGGGAAATGAACAAGCAGACAAACTGGTGAGCAATTCACCTGTCAATACTGACATTAAAATGGACAAAAAAGATGTCGTGAAGGCCTTTGCCATCACACTTGAAGATGATGAGGTTGAGCATGACTATGAGCCAATCTTACGACTTGAAGAACTGGGTGTCTTCAGAGGAAGTGGCAGAAGCAGCATGGTGCAGGCCACCGGGGTCACTCAGTGTGTACTGTTGGTGCACAGCGCACGCCAGGAAATATGTGTTTTCACAATGAATACCGTGGGAGTGTATTAATCGATGATGAAAATAACGCTCTATCTTTCATAGCTTTCTATTTATAAAGTGTTACAAACACATGAATAACCCCCTCTCACAAGCTGATAAGACATTACGAGAAGTTACGCCCATTCAAATAGCCTACCCTTTCTGGACGCTCTTATTGTTATGAATGACCTGAGGTTCAAAAGGGGATAACATAGGTCAATTTCCTAATGTTTTGCACTAAAATTGTTCTTTGTACCAGCACAATGGTATTCAAAACTATCAAACAAGCTTATTTTTTATCAGGTAGTATAATTTCATACAAAATCAAGCTCATTTGAAAGATTTTGTATAGAAAAATAGAAGTCTTGTTTCCTGACTATCCTTTCGAGCTCCTCACATCTAAGTGGGTC
>NW_004797443.1:500717-568152 GCF_000002075.1 Aplysia californica
ATACACGTTTTGCAACTTTTCTTGCAACTTTTGTTGATTTTTCTTGCAACTTTTGCTATTTTCAAATGCAACTTTCTCTGAGGACAGTAGTACAAAAGTACTGTGGACTCAATTTTTTTTCTATTCTCACCATTTAATATGAAGGGTTGCTTTTTTTCACTTCTTGAAAAATGTTCAAGAAACCGGTTACATCGTCAGAACATAAGACTGACCAATATATACACACAAGTCTAGAAGAGGAAAAAGTCTCTTATACTTGTCAAAGGCGTCTTCTTTTGGGATACAAAATAGTTTATTTTCCATTGAAAGCATCCTTAGTCAAAGCCACTTCCAACATTTTTGGGGCTTTTTCTGTTCCTGCTAAGGTTGCATTCATGCTTTTCCTACAGCAGAGTTGACACGACAGCCAAAAGACAAGTAGAAGGTTAAAGTTCGAGTCTGCCTATGGCAGAGTGTATTCTTTTGCCTGCTGAAAGAGGGCTCAAAAGTCTACCTCTTAGAAATGAAGTGTTCTAACGACCACCTGTCCAAGACATTCAACTGAACAAAAAACCACTTTGCACTTTCCCAATGCATTCACTTAAAACAACCACTTTTCTCCTCGGCAATGAATGGCTATCTAGGAGAATTTCAACTGTAACTGTTTCATTTAGAAAAGCTCACTATATAAACAATTTACATTTCATTCCCACGTTTTTACCCTCTTCGCTGCCTCGCCTGTAGAATTTACTGGCCTGAACCGTGTAGCGCTGTGCCAGTGGCCCGTAGAATTTACGGGACAGTGACAATGGTTGTTTTTACACCAATTATAAGGGAAGTTACTGCTAAAATCTTGTGATTATTATTGGGGTACCTTCCTTTTATGTTTACCTCCATTTTCCTCCCATTTGAAAGCACCGAATTCAGATTTTAGCTCGAAGAGAAGATTAGATCTAGATCTAGATCTAACATATCTAGATCTACCACACAAAAATGATATACAGGCAGTAAACACAGATGGGCTTACATGTATGAATATATATGGATTGTACGAGTGTTGTATAAGGTAGAAAAAGCCTCTTGTCACTTCTTCTTTACCTGCACACACTCACACAACATGTATTCCCTTTTTTTGGTCTCAGTTTATCATTACTCGAATGTGTGTTTATGTTGCTAGGTGAAGTTGTTTTCGGCATCATGTTACTAACTCCAACTTTCCTCCATCTATCTCTCAATGAAATTCCCCTAAAATTATATAAATAGAAATGTGGTTCAATGTAAAATGTACATGCAGAAATTCAAGAGGAAGTATTTATTTTAAAAAACAGTTATGCGATGTAGAGTGGGGTCACCACTGAGCAGCCTTGGTTCATGGGATTTTCCCTGGCTCAGGAGCCTAGTTTACCTGCGGCATTGAAGGGGTTAATTAATTATAACAACATAGATATAAATAAAACTTGCAGTAAAGTAAGATTTGCGATCAGGATAATAAAAGTGACACTAAAACTAAAAGTGTGCCTAAAGTCACCCTGTCTTTTAAATCATAGTCTTTTCCTTTCTTACTTACCTAAAGATTTCTTTATGTATGTGTAATTTCCTGTGTCAGTCTAGCATTAACTTTTTCTTGATTATGAATCCTTCTTTTTTAAAAATTTTTTTTATTTCTCTATATATTACTACCAGTATTTATGCATTGAATCTAAATTTGGTGGTGTGTAAATACTACTGTAATAAAATTTAGTTAACATGTTTCATGGCTTTTTGTTGATATTATCTTTTTTTTTAATCTCTGAAAAACACAATCAATCTTTAAACATGAGCAGAAGCAAAGGACAGCATCTTATGCAAAAGTGAGTTTAAAAAGTTATTGAAGCATATTTATTGTCCTCAGTATACACAGATGAAAAAACCTGGTTTGGATTCCAGGAGCACAGATCATTATGCGGAAACAAAAAACTGACAACATGCACTAACTCACTGTACTGTCATACATCCACCAGGGGAAAGAAAAGACAAAACGGGATGTACTGACTAAGCACACGGTTTTATATTCCAGTTTTAAAAGCTGTCCTGAGGGATGGTTAGGTTTGCGTCGAGGAATGTTTGCACCTTGTATGAAGCAGGAAAGAGTTCTCAAGTAGTACAAGAGATGAAGAGAAACAGGCTGCACATACTAGGAGTCAGCGAAACACACTAGATACAGTCTGGAAGAATCACAGAAATCGATGTACAGAAAAGTGGGAAGACATGGAATAACATCAAGAGGCTAGCCCATGATAGAGAAAGGTGGAAGGTGTTTGTCCATGGCCTATACCCTGGTGCAGGGTGAGAAAGGCAATGATGATGATGAGGGATGGTTAGGCCAATATACAACAATGCAACATGACCTTCACTTCCTAACCAACAGAAGGGCAGAAAACTCACCAATGATGCAACAGACAACCTTGTGCCAGGTCGTTCAAGTCGGATAAACTCAATATCATTTTCTTGAAGGAGATCAGGGTCTACAGATTTCGCATCTGAAAAGAGAAGTGAAAAAACACATACATTAGCAAATGCAGAAGTCTATTGTTCACTTGTTTTAGTACAGAGAAGCATATCAACATAATAACAGACATGTAGTGCTCGGAAAAATATTGATGCAAAACAGACAGATCACAGGAACAACACAGGGAAAGAAATGAAATAGGACCAACCAGTTGTGCCCTTCAAAAACCTACCATGTGTGCCTTGCACACAAATTATGGACCAATAAATTTATATTAAGAAGCACATATAATATTTTAAAGGCTTACAAATTTCTGGAGGCATCATGCTATTCCACCAGCCTCCCAACGCACTTTTTCAAAATTCAATATGGGAGGGAGGGAGGGAGGGAGGGAGAGAGAGAGAGAGAGAGAGAGAGAGAGAGAGAGAGAGAGAGAGAGAGAGATATCTATGCATTCATGCCCATAATATATTCACTCACCAAAGACGTACAGATACATACATATCAACACAGAAACATATACATACACACACACACACTTTTAAACTTAAACACACATGCTTACAGGCACACACACACAAAAATATATCATGTGAAGCGTGCTGACAAAATGAGTTACTTCTCGGATTCAAGCCCTACGGAAATAAAAAGATCACGCACATAGGTAAAGTTTTTACAATTTATAAGTATGAAATAATAAAAAGGGATGCAATACTTAAAGAATATATGGCAACAATAGAAAATCTACAAATTTGACTCTAGTGTCGTTTTTGGTCAAAATCTCCATTTGTGGATTGTGAGAAGTAACTCAAGTAACTCTCTCCCTTTCTCTCTCTTTCACACACATCCTCATGAATGAACAAACACACACACACACACACAAACAGACACACATGCACACACACACATGTACACCCACACACAGCAGACCCATGCTCAAACGTCCACACATGCTCACACATACACAAGACAAGCCCACTCACCAAAGACAAAAATGAGCACTGTGTTCACAAGCTTGAGGTTTTGCAGACTGAGTCGACTCAGCACCTCACATGTCCGGCTGGATATGGCGTCAGCATTCTTGCTGGACACATCGACATGCATCAAACGATCCGACCCTTGGAAGTAGTCCAACAGGGACCGGACACTGTTTTCAAACATCGACTGCCTCCTCTGGAGATGACAAAAGAAAAATAAATACAGTCAAAATCATTAAAGCTATTACTTATAGTGACACTGCCATGTATTCCATGAGATAGAAGGCAAACTGTTATGCTATATACAACAATGGCAACTTTTATCACACTTTTGCAGAAGGTAACATAAGGCAATTTTAGTATAGAGCTACCTTAATTTCATAAGCCAAAGAACATACTGATAAGGAATGAGAAAAAGCTTTTCTAAACTTGATAAATGTCCATTGAATGGTATGCAACAGCAGAAAAGTTAGCAGTCAGCATCACCTTCGTCCTGGACAGGTCAACCTCATCTGACTGGAAGCCTGCTTTGTCCTCCTCCGTCTCCTCTTTCACTTCCTCTTCCACCTTCTTCTGTGTCTTACTCTTGGAGCCCATGTTCAGTGAGAAGTAAACAGCAAAGGAAATCGGGTACTGAGGACGTAAATTCAGTCAGCTGAGGGGTTTTGTTTTACAGATTAAAGATCTCTTCCATCTAGACACTGTCAAACACACACACAGACAGTCGAACCAGTTCTAACGGCCACCTGTCTGAGACAATCACCTGTACAAACGACCATTTCCCACTTCCCTTCTAGCATTTTTTCTACCTTATAATGACACTGTCCCAAGACATCCACCTGTCTTACACAACCACTTTTCTCCTCAATAATGAGTAGCCATCTCAGACAATTTCGACTGTACATACAATACATGCACACACATGTACGCACAAGCACACAGGGTTGGTGATTTTTTTGATTTTTTGGATAAAAATTTAAAAAATCGATTTTTAAAATTTAAATCAGATTTTTAAAAATTTAAATCGGATTTTTTAAATTTTTTTAATTTTTTAAAAAATGACACAGTTTGGGATTTTTGGTGGCTAAAAGTATGTTCTTTTAGTGCAAAATGCATTGTCTTTATTTTAAATAATGATTAATTTAAACAACTGCAATTTTAGAAAGCCTTAATCTGCTATCAAAGAATTATGGCTACAGACAAAAAATGAAGAAAATGTCAGTCTAAAAGGAAGGGGGGGGGGGGGTAATTATGCATAGATAAACTTGCATTTTATTTTTATTACAGTGTGTGTGTGAGCACGCGCTTGTGTTTGTCTAAAAAGAAAAAGAAAATGCTAATTTCAATTATGAAAAAAAAGTAAATTGAATACTGTATTATTTTACTACTTACAGTGACAGGGGGGGAAAGCAGACTTTTAAGCAATTTTAGTCTACTAAACCTTATATCTGTTTTATAAAACCCAGGAAAGGAATTCTGAATGTTTAAAGATGTAAAAACAGAAGAAAAAAATTTTTAAGTGATTTAAATCACCGAGTTTTATTTTTTAAATCAAGTTGATTTAAAGTACAAAAAATCAACTGATTTAAATCAACCCAACCCTGGTTTTCAATTATGAAAAAAAAGTACATTGAGAACTGTATTATTTTACAGTGACAGGGGGGAAAGCAGACTTTTAAGCATGATTATATTAAAATTAGTCTACTAAACCTTATATCCGTTTAAAATAAAACCAAGGAAAGGAATTCTGAAAGTATAAATATGTAAAAACTGAATACATTTTTTTGAAAAGTGATTTAAATCACTGATTTTTATTTTTAAAATCAAACTGATTAAAAAAATTTTTAAATCAACAACCCAGCTCTGGTTTCAATTATGGAAAAAAAAGTAAATTGAATACTGTATTATTTCACAGTGAAAGGGGGGAAATCAGACTTTTAAGCATGATTATATTAGTCTACTGAACATTATATCTGTTTTATGAAACCAAGGAAAGGAATTCTGAATGTTGAAATGTGCAAAAACCGAATAAAAATTATTTTTTTAAAAAGTGATTTAAATCACTGATTTTTATTTTAAAAATCAAGTTGATTTAAATAAAAAAAATCAACTGATTTAAATCAACCTGATTTAAATCAACCCAACCCTGCAAGCACACACATATGTACACACAAGGGATTGTGCATTAGACTGTAATTCACAGCAAGTTATTATGAAGAGCTACATCTTGAGTCTCTTCAGAGGTAAGAAAACAACTGAATGTAAAAGAAATTAGAAAGCCATGGCCCACCTTCTGCTCAAACTGCTCCATGCTGCTGCTGCAGTCTTGCGAGAAGGTGGCGGTGCGGATAAGGTACTTGAGGTTGGGCATCATGTCCACTAGGTAGCGCCCCTGTGGGTTCCTGTCCACCTGGGCCGTCACTTCATGAAGGATCCACGACAAGGAAATGGAGGTCGGGTCATCCTAAGCAAGATAATAACAATGTCGAACATATTTTATGGTATTATAATTTAACCATGCAACTGGTCTCTTGAAAGTTTTACTACAAGTACAAGCCAAAAAAACCCCCCTTCAGAATTAAATGATGAGAAAAGAAACAAAAGTTAGCCTACAACACTTTAAAGTGTTTATCTGTTTGTATATTTTCATTAGGGGTGTATAGATTGTTCCGGCAATGGTTCTAGAAATAATCAAGAACACTATAGGTATATATATTACTCTATATTAGAGTTGGGGCCAGCGGACGGACGGGTTTGTTACTTGCCGACTCAGTCAGAGCGAGCGGGTAACGGACTCCGTGCGAACGGACTGCGGACCTCAACACAGTTCGTTTTTTGGGTCCGCTCCACAATTTTACTCTCTCAGCGAGCGGACTGCGGACCTTAAGCCTCAAGTCAGTTCGTTTTTTGGGTCTGCTTCACAATTTTATTCCCTGAGCGGGTGGGCAAACGGACAAACTCTAGCAGACAGCATACTCATCGCGAGGTTAGGCCCATCGTCTATTGTTTGTCAATTAGGCCTAATGTTCCAAGCTACTAACGGTGCCACAGGGAGTGAGAGAGGCTGGTAACGTAGTGCTATGTGTGTAACCTTTCACCTTGTGTGTGGGTCACACTGCGTACATTCCAATTATCGCAAAGGTCGGGGGGGGGGGGGGGTAGAGAAATTTCCGCCATGAACGCGTAGTCACAATGTGGGGAAGGAGGGGGATTTTTCAATTAATTTTCTTTGTTGTTTGGGGGGGGGGGGGGGGGGTTGTAAAATGTATGCAATGGAAGGAGTCCCTCCCCGTCCGTTCATCCGCCCGCTCGAATGCATGGAGTCTCTCCGTCCGCCCTTCCGCTCGCTCGCTAGACGAACTGTTGTCTCTGTCCGATGTGTAGCAAGTAGCAAACTACTCTTCACAAGCGGACGGCTCGTTACCCGTCCACTCATTTGCGGGTAGTGCCAGTGAGCAGTTCGTTACTCGCGGATGCTAATTTTGTGAGCCCGACCCAACTCTACTCTATACCATAATGAGGTCTATTTGGTTGTTTAATTTGCAATCTGGCATGTTGATCAGTGGCAGGGGGTTAGGCCTAGCCTATTGTCCTATTGTATAGTTTGGCTGAAAGTGTGAGAGTGAGTTTACTCAGTGTGAGTCTCAGTTCAGTTGTATTGTTTGGTGCAAGTGTATAAAAGCAGTCTGGATTACTACAGGTGAGACTTTAGAGGGGAGAGCTGTAGCAAGGCAGAGGAGGCCTGCTGAGAGTTCTGGTGGAGAAAAGGCCAGTAAGAGCCTCGGTTTATTTCTGCGTTGCGTGTGACATTCCAACGAATTGGGGCCCCATCGCTGAGGAAAGGATCACCATCCGGAGAGAAACAAGTTTGGCTAACCCCTGTTGTAGGCGAAGGCAGACAGAAGGTTAGTCTTAAACATTGTTTTATGTTCAAGCAAAATCTAGCACACACACCTGTTAACATACTTGAAGAATTAGATTAGAATTGAATTGAGCTTAGCTGAGATAAGATTAATTGCGAGTTAGCACGGTAATGTCCAACATACCTCCAACATTTTCTTCAGCTCCTGAACAGACTCCTTTCTGTCATGATTTTCGTCCTTCTCCTCAATACTGTAGGCCTCCCCAGCCACCTTTTGCAGCATGATCTTTTCCACATTAACAAATGTAAAATCAAAAACCTCCACCAGCTCAGAGACTAGACGACCCTTCTTTGAGCCAGGCCCACCTGAGGGGGGAGGAGGAGACAACATTTCCAATCAATCAATCTAAGAAAATTCTTTAAAAAATACTACTTACTAGTTTCTCTAACTTGAACTGAGAATTCAAATTACAATGAACTCTTTCCTGTACACAACCTTTTCTAAGGAAAACAAACTGCTTTTTAAGGCAGTCAGGAAAATGGTGACACTTAAGAATAAATGCACTTTAAAATATTCTTATTTTACTATTTAACTTCACGCCAGGCGCGGTTCGTCCATAGACCACGGTCGTGCAGTGCAGCCCAAAAATTTTTTATGTTCTATTGCGTAAAACACCCACAATAATAAAATAAAAGAAGCCAGAAACAAACACAAGCCAAATATTATATATCAAAACAAAGGTCCTTACTGGCGCCATAATTGTCATTTCTATGTCTATAGCGCCGTAAAACATCTACTATGCCATGCCAAAGTCCACGCGCTTTAGCTAAACAGAAAAAGATATTCAACATTGTAACCTGACCTATAAATCGCTCTTGGGGATAACCCAAGCGATGACAACACTCGTAGCGAGTTTGGCGGTACATTAATTATATTAATAAGCCGGCACATCGCAAATGTGCTCCTGCCGAATAGTGCCGAAACATAGCCCACAGTAGGCAGTCTAAAAATAAACACAATAGACCCTTCGCGCTTCTTTGCCAGTATTATGTGAGCCCCGGAGCAATCCAGCGGAGTGCTCAAGTGAACTGTGATTGGTTCATTCTTTGTCTTGCCACTATTTTAAGTGACTCTGTAGCCGTGAACCTGAGGGAGGTGAACGTGACCGTCATATGAGTTGTGCCTTTGAATGGTTTTGTAGGGGAGCAGTGAACGTTATTACTGCATGTACTTGAGTGTTCAGTTCCAATACAGGAAGAACACATTGATGTTTAGCTAACAAACAAATTCAGTACTAGAAATCAAAACGACTAGTAAAAAGAATGAAAATAAAACCACGAGGCCCTCCCTCACCAACCCAAAGATCCTAAAATTATACACCGTCTCATTTATTTAAATGACCTTGGCCTTGACTATCTTCAGTATGCCATAGCTTCATTATTATTGTGCACGCCCACTTTTTAGCCCCATGAGCCGCCCCTGCTTCACGCCTAAATACACACATTTTTCTGAATAAGTATATATATGCGATCAAATCAATTACATTTGGGGAGGAGGGGTGGTGTCCCCCCAAAGGATGGGTAAGTAAGTGCACACGGAGTCAAGTAAATGCTGTTGGTCTGTATAGTACTTCAGTTTACACTCTGGTTTCTTTTCTTGTGCTGTCAAATATATATATATATATATATATAAAATCTGATATAGCCTCTATGCAACTCTCATTCGAATTAAAAAAACAAACATTTTAAGAAATTGTATTGTCTTGATCATTAAAAAAGCAGTTGCTAAAAACAGCTTGGTTCACACTTAATACAACATTGAACTTGACCTGACCTGACGTGTGATACAAACACTCACCATATACAAAAATAATTGTTGGTCCAGAGTCCAAGACACGGACTTTTCTGCCCATCTCCACCAGTACCTCCTCCTTGGTGATCTTTCTGTACACAGCTCCATTTACGTCCGGCTTGTTGATCTTGCTGTAGCCACCACATCCCATTATCAATGAAGTCGCATTTCAGCTCAGACCATATTTGTGTTTTGCACTGGAGTTTGAAAAAAATAATGGGATAAAAAGACAGCTGTCTTCTTGTTGGTCTATATATTTTTTAAATGCCAGTCCATTGACTTGAACCCCCCCCCTCCCCAATTCAGTCCCACCCTTCTCTGCTGTAATCCCCCTCAATCTTGCTTCTCTGCACTTCGGATCACTACTAAATTCTAAATTAATTTTGTGACCACTGCGCAAAGTAGACCCCTATTCCACATCATATAAATAATCTGCTAGAGGTAAGATTTGGGGGTTTCACTGGGGCCAACATTGAGAAGTGAGAAGTCATGTTTAGTTTCAATTTAGGCTACCGGTTGAGCTGCATTAACCCTATCCGTACGCCCTGGGGTTATTTTGTACCCCCGGGGTTGTATTCTTCACATTTTAGAATGCTTCTAATATCTATATTTAGATCTAGTAAGTACGAAGATCTCTCTGAAACTGAGTATTTCTCAAAAAATCATTTTGACAGACTGCTGCACTCTATGCAAAGCGTACGGATCATATTAAACGAGTAAATTTCCTCTTTGGATAGTGGTGGCACAGTTCCCCACGTTGTATAGATACGATAATAAAACACGAATTACGAAGAGATCTAGGGTTAAAAGTTTTATTCTTCTTTTATTATATTTTTATCTCTCTTGTTTTATCAGAGGCTGCCTGTGGCTGTGGACTCAATTTTCTTTCTTTCACAAGAACGTAGCTTAGAATTCAGTGTGTGGGCTTAATGGACAACGAGCCAAATAGCAAAGATGATAGCATAATAAATTAACATTGTATAAAGAGGATTAACGTGCTATAGATCTAGAATCTAGTAAGGGGGGGGGGGGCACCCCACCTCGACAAACACTCATTTTTTAAACTGCTTGAAGAGCAGAGCAGCGAGACTCAACGCAGAAGACGACAGTGACAGTCGAAAATGCGTAAGAGGATAAAAACTCCAATTTACCGTTTCTCGTCACTGTTTAGAACGCCTGTGGAAAATCATAAAAGTTCATGTGCACAAGAACGGAAGGCTGAAGATCTGCATATTAAATGATAATCCTTTGCTTATTTCGATTTTTCACTGAAAAATAAATAATTTCTGTTGTCATAGATTCATCCGACTGTCGAAGGGTAGTAACTCTGTCAATCAAAAACGAAAACTTCCGGTATCACGTGAACTCGACTGCTGCAAAATAAATTTTGTCTTGTTAGGCTAGTTTCTTCTGTTCCTCCTGGTAGAGGACAGCGATATTTGTCTTTCATTTGTACTTTCTTTGGTTGCAGAAACGAAGCTTTTCCTGGAGGTAGGTTGAATTAAGCTTTAGTGATTGAAACGTTGATGAGTTTATGCCTCTTTTCTTACTGTAGTAGTCAGTGTGTCTGTTAGTGTCAGTATGATGGTGTCTTCACACTTCACTTTTTAACAACTATGGCCTAGACAATACAAGCCTACTGATAGCCTAATCGTGTACTTTGAAGTTGAGAACTTGAAATGCTCACTGGCGTTTATAATGCTGTTTTCGGGAAGCCATGGATCTGAATCTGGATGTCGTTCTATTTCGATCTAGAATCTAGGCCTAGATCTACATCCAGCAACAGACAGAACAGGACTGCTCTGGAGACCCTGTGCCTGTGTGTACCCTGTTCATACGCCCTGGGGTCATTTTGTACCCTTCTGGGGTTGTAGGCAGGCCTATTCTTCACATTTTAGAATACTTCTAGTGCGAAGGTGTCTTTGAAACTTTCAGTATTTCTCTAAAAATCCTTTTAACAGACTGCTATGCGCTTGCAAAGCGTACGGATGGGATTAACGAGTGAAGTCCATGTGCTCTGCACTACTGCTATTATTGCCATTGCTCCTTTTTGTTTAGGCTAGAGGAAGTGTGTGTTTTATGAATCAGACGTGTGTAAACTGGCTCCAGGCAAGAAAGTCGTTTATTAATCTTGCTTCATTATAAGATCTAGATCTAGTTCAAGTTATGAGATGTGACTGATTGAGGTGTGTTGACTTTCTCCCAGCAAATCACATGATCCAGAGACCAAAGAGCTTGTTATAGGTTCAGAAGGACTTGCGTAACGAGCGACCACCCCAGCAAACACAATATAAACGAACCCTAACCCTGGCCCAACCTCTACCCCTACCCCAAATCCTAACCCTAACCCTAACCCTCTGTTCTACTTTGTTCGCCATAGTGGTCGCTCGTTACGGAATTCCTCCCTTAAGTTCAGAGTAAGTCTTCCTTGTCTTGTGCTTAGCTCTGACTCTCACTGAGTTTTAGCTATTCACTCTTTTTAAAAAATGAATACATAATGATCCTCCTAACATCTTTCTCTGCCCTTTTGACTTCAGGTCAGCAGTTAGAAGACAATGAATATGATATGTGTATATTTGAAAACATTTCCTTGACTTTTCTAGTCAGTCTAGGAACAGTGACTAGACTAGCTCTTTTATTTGTTTGTCATTGGGGGTGTTTTTAGCCTCGTTACTAAACCAGTGTTTTTAATTATAATTAATCGGAGTGCTTATTGGCCCACAGGGGCATATAAAATTGGCCAGCACTATTTCTCCAAACGTTCGGGAAAATAAAGCTGGGCACTATTATTCGGAACGTTCGGGAAAATAAAGCTAGGCACTATTTCTCCGAACGTTTCGGAAAATAAAGCTGGGCACTATTTCTCCGAGCACTCTGAAATCACATCCTTTCCCGCAAATTTCGGATAGTATAGATCTGTTTATAGTACAGACCTACCAAAGATTGTTCGTATACAATATAATATGGTTCAATCGGTCCAAAAAATGTCCGCAGTAAATATTTATATATAAAGAAATGCTACAGTTCCAAACAGTTTTTCGCTACAGGTATGACGTGTTGCCTATGAAGGGTGCTGCTCTTAAACTGAATGGCATTCCATCTCGCACACATTTCTACAGATTTGATTGTTTGTCAGCGTATAAGATTTTTTGTCAGGAAAAAACATACAATGTACTGCCTCTATATTGCTATTGTATAAAATTGTAAAGCACTCAGAGCCTGTGTTTTTTAATCAGGGTTGAGCACTTGCCTGTCTATTTTTATTCTGTTATGACTCAATGTCTTCAGCAGGTTTCACATCTAGAGAATAGCTCCTGGACTCAAGATGGCTCAGATGTCAGAGTATTGGCTCATCTCTGCACCTGGAGAAAAAACGCCGCAGAATACATTTGAGAGATTGAATCAAGCTACCAGACCTGGCAATGACAAACTGTCAGAGAATTACAAATTCAACATTCCTGATCTGAAGGTACTGTTGCCATTTTTAAAGAGTAATTGATTTTATCTTCCCACTTATCTTGTTTTAGTGTCTGAGACTGCAAAAATTTGATGTCTTTATCATAGATTGAGGACTGAACATAAACTACAGCAGTTAAAATTTGCCCTACTACTCAAATTATAAAATATAATTTTCACTTTCCTACTTAGCAAAGCATAATAATTTAAAACTCGCACGTAGTTAGAATGTATATATAAATATAATGAATTTACAGTGTAGATGGGGTTTTTGTTGGGTTTTTTTCTCTTTTTTTCTGAGTTTTGATTTTGTTTTTTGGTCATGTTGTAAAAGTGAGTGATCCTATTTTTTTCCTTTCAGAAAATGTGGAAAGTCTTTTATGATAGACTGTGCCCACTATTTTGCATGTATTGCCTTGTACTTCATAAAATTTGTTTTCAACCTCTGTGGTGTCTCAATTAAAGCGTTGGATAAAATAAGCTTTTAGTAATCTGTTCAGTAAACAATAATGTATGGCACGAGAATGATCTTCTTCTGGTCTCCAGGTTGGCACACTTGATGTCCTTGTGGCTCTGTCTGATGACCTTGGTAAAATTGACATCTACACAGAGAGGTAAGGAATTGAGATGTGCAGGAATGTCTGTTCTTGTATGCTCAAGCTGATATTTAACAGGGGTTTGCAAATGTTGGTAAATTCCATGTATTGCGGGGGTAAGTTTGATGACTCCAAATTTGTACTTAATTTCTCCCACTCGATTAAGTCTGTATAAGCTTTGATGAATTTTACTCATTCTCAGTTCCTACAGTAAAGTATAAGATTGTCAACTCCTGGCAATAACAATGTTGGCAAGATCATAATGTTTCATTGGTCTCTCGCTGCCCTTCGCAGCTCAGTAGATATAAACTGCCAGTGGGTGGTTGGCAGGTGCCCTGGTGTGGTTTGCTTCTTCTTTCATATCAGACATCTATCGTCCTGATCTCTCCTCCTTCTTTTTCGTGTTTGTTTCTCTCTTGTAACACCTCTAATCTTCGCCACTTATGACCTTATTGTGTTGCAAGTGCCGTAAAACTATCGCTAAAACTAAACATAAACTGCCAAACCAAGACGTAACTGTTATTTGTTTGTAATTATGTTTACTATATATATAGTCCATGAGCCATTTATGGTTATTGTGTTATAAATGAAGCATAAATTCAAATTGTTTGATAAAATGTAGTTGAAATATACAGTACTCTTCGCCAAAGATTGTCAAAACGCTTTGAGTCATGTGATGTTGTAAACTTTGGCACACACCAGAAGGAAATGTCTATTCAGAGAGTAACTTTATCGAAAGATTTCAGCCAGCTGTTGAGCTGTTTTGAACTCCTTTTGTTTTCAATAGGTTTGGAGTACTGTAACATAGCAGCTTCTGTTTAATTACATGTTCCCTGCAAGGTCATAATGAAAAGCATTGGGTTCTGCTGTTTTGTTTTAAATGGGTCATGTCTGTTTTGTTTTAAATGGGTTATGTCTGTTTAGTTATTTAGTGGGTCAAGTCTGGTAATTCCCCACTGTTGTGTTGATCTTACAGCATCGTACGGAAAGTTGCCTCTACCCTAGAAGATGTGCTGGAGTCCTCGGCCAAAGGCAACCTAACAGAGAACTTGAAAATTGGAGGAGAATGTAAGTGTGAAAGTTACTTCAGTTACACTTGTTAAAAAAAGTTCTAATTCTCTGAACACAGGCTCACAGAGAGAGTTAATGGGGTTTTTTTTTAGACCTTCTTTTAATTATTTTTTTGGGTGGGGGAGGGGGTATTTTTTGTTTTGTTTAGTTGAAGCTTTTTCCTTTTCATTCAGTGAAAGCTTTTTTTTTTGTCTTCGTGAACTTAAAGCTTATCAACTAAACAATGGTCAGTTATTGCTGAGAACAGGATTACAGTAGACAAAAAAAGGCTCCTTCTTTCCTTCCTTCCTCTGGCTGGCCACCGTTAGGAGGGTGGCAATCTGCCGCAGGCAGACAGGTAAGAGGCAACCTCGTGTGGCCTCGTCCAGAGTATATCCAGGCCCCCCAAAAAGGCTCCTTCCAAACAACTGCCATTTTGTCAAAAGTTTTTGTTGGTAAGTTCTGTTTCTCAATGGCCTGTGTAAGGCAGAACATACAAATATTTCGTAGTGGTCGTTGTGGCATCTGTGATTAAGTTCTTTGCCTTGCATGCACATGGTATGAGTTTAATTACCGTGTTGGGATGAACTTTTAGAGAGTACTTTCATCTTACTGGAGCAAGAAATCCCGCTCTTCCCAGGCTGACCCAGACCAACGAGGTCAAAGCAACCCATTTGCTGAATAATCTAAACAATGTTGGTGTAGGTGAAAAACATGTGCCTCCCCTTTTACAACACAATAAAATGGTCACATTAAAGAGTTTTACAGGGGCAGAGATAGTATTAAGTGATGTTATACCTTGAGTCATTTTGAGATACTGTGTTGTCCCCTCTTTCTGGATCAGCAGCAACAGCTACAACCTGTGAATTGATCGTACATTCGTCTTGAATGCTTCTTATTTCACTTAAATGTATTGATGAAAATACCAACATCTTTGGTGTAGCAGTTAGGCGCTTTGCTGTTGTACACAGGAGATCTGAATTCAAATCCCAAGGAGTGAATGATTTTTACCAGGTATCTGTCTTTCTGCTGGCATGTTGTATCTCTCTCAGCCTGGTTTGGCCCTGACTGGCAAGTTTGGAAGCCCCCCTCCTAAATGATTTAAATGGTGTTGATGGCGGCATAAAAACTCCTACATTTCAAAACAAATAATTTTTGTCAATTAAATTCTTAGTTATTTCCTCATGAATGGATCAGAGGACAAACTACTTTGTAGGTGATGTTAGGTGTAATTGTTTGCTTTCCTCATTTTCTGTCATTCCATCCCCACAGTCACGCCTCAGGCTTATATGCAGAAGTTTTCCTGGGAATTAGCAAAGTACCCTGTGAAACAGTCATTACGTTCCATCGCTGACATCATTTCCAAGGTGAGATTTTTTTGGGGGTGAGACTTGAGTCCAACACATGTTGATGAGACTTGTTATATAGTGTGTTATTGTAGATAAATCTCTTCATAGTTGTTGTGAATTAGTAGGTATAACTCACGATAGTCTATTATTATCTTTCGTGACGGAAAAATCTTGCCTTGTTTACGATGGACCTGCTGACATGATGAGCTTCGATCTAAATTCAACACGAAGGGAGTCCTTGAGGGAGAAACCCTACAGGCATTGATCTACACGATCAATTCAGCTAATGGGAAGTGTCTCTGTGTTTTATGGTCTTTTTAGACTTTGACCCAAGGTACTCGCGGCAAAAGAATTTTTCCGATGTGTGGAACACAGTGAGAGCTGACTAGGACTGACTGCAGGTAGAATCGATAACTCAGTTTCATCCCAAACTGGTTATACAGTCTTTTAAAATAAAACTCCAGCCGTGATGGTTAATGTTTGTTCCAAATCAGACCCCTAAAGAAAAATAAGACATAGATATAGAAACATTTCTCAACTTGTTATTGTCATGTTTGAAACTAACTTCCAGTGAGAATCCCAGCCTTCAGTTCCTTCAGAAATTCTTCTAAGCATTGCGGCTGATCGACAAAGTTGACCCACTAGGCTTTTTAGTGTGCTCAGTCCATGTGGCTCGAATACAGTGCGTTTAGTGAGCCAATTTACTTCAGCAGGTTAAAAAACAGTTTTACTGCTGTCCCAATCTCAGTTTCATTGTAGTTTTGTTCAAAAATCCTGGATAGTCACTTTAGCATTGTTCTTTAGTAGTTATATCACATAGTGAAGGTTAAGTTTGAGCCTAATTTCCACTCTAAAGCGTGGATGTTAAAGGTCAAAATTTAACATATTAATGTAACTGCTTTATGTTGTTGATAGTCCAACTGGCCCTTGCTTT
The DNA here is from genome assembly GCF_000002075.1 of Aplysia californica. NCBI lineage: Eukaryota > Metazoa > Mollusca > Gastropoda > Aplysiida > Aplysiidae > Aplysia > Aplysia californica. The sequence goes on from NW_004797443.1 coordinate 517,261, forward strand.
AATAAAAATTTAACTGTTATGTTTGCTTGAACCTATTTCCTTTGAAAAATATTCTGTCTGTAAGATATGGTGCTGCCTCAAAAGTACTCACAATCATTAACCCTTTTTGGGCTGTCCAAGTTTGAAAGATTTGTATTATTTTAATTAAAGTGATTTATACCTAAAAGATTGTGTGAGCCTTCCATAAGGGAAGTTCAAGTCCAAGAGATTGAACTTTTTGTGAAGAGCCCCATTTTTCCCATGTGCTTATTGTGCTTAGCTTGGATGAATGTGTGTTTGTTTTCCTCTATATTACCTATATAGATGGAAAGTTTAAAGTTGTCATTTTGCCTTGCACCTTTTTTTTTTTTTCTCTCGTGTAGGACGTGACCCACATAGAGTCTGAGCTGAAGACCCGCTACAACGCTTACAACAACCTTAAGGGTAATCTGCAGCAGCTGGCTCGCAAGACCACGTGAGTTGTTGACTTAAAGCACCATGACAGTCAAAATATTATTTCCTCACTCATTTTTTTACCAGGGTTCTTGTTATTCATGTGGTAAAAATGTCTGTTGTTAAAATGTTACTATGTCTGTTACTCTCTGTCTCCTCAATTTTGCTAGGTTTTATTTCGTGTATGAAAAATCCTATTTTTGACACCTTTTTTACTTTTGCAAAAGTGAAAAGGTTTACTTAGGTAGGTTTTTTAAAATAAAGTTTGCTCAGAATTTTAAAAAATGCTTTAGGCAGTCGTGTCATGACTGATGAGATGGTCACAAGGGGGCAGTGAGGGTTGAATCTTTTATCAAGTAGCATGATGCTTACCTTCCATGACAAGTGCCTAGCTTGCTTCTCGACTTGTGTAGAATGTGTTTAAATTAGTTTTTACTTAATTTTTTTACTTCCTTGATCAGAGAGTAGATCTGAGTGAGGCCTTTTCTTTTTATTCAGTGTTTTTACGCCCTCATTGTCATAATTTAGGAGGTGGGATTTGACCCTGCATGTCAGGGCTAATCTAGGTTGAGAGGGATACTCTACATTCGAGCAGAAAAACTGAGATATTCTATAAAAAATTCTACCCACCTGGAAATTGAACTCATCTTCTGTGGGGAGTTGCGAAGCGCCTAACCACAAAGCCAAGAATTTTAAGAACCTAACACCATCGTCTCGTATGTTCCATTCCCAGTGGCAGTTTGATGACCCGTAATGTTGGCGATCTGGTGAAGAAAGAAGACTTTATCCTGGACTCAGAGTATCTGGTCACCTTGGTGGTCATTGTACCCAAGTGAGTGGCCTGGATGTTTGACTCTTTGATTTGTTTTGGTTTTGGTTTTACTGGACTGAGGTTAGGCATGTGCAGTGATGAATTTTCCTCTGTCCTTACAACAGAAGACTCACCCTGCTTCAAAAGAAGTCTCTTTCTCGGTCTAGATTTTTTTCCTATTTAGACATTTCCGTTCTTACATCTCGATACCTCCCGCACACACACCCACACTCACATATCTTTGAGAGGGAGAGGGGGGGGTCATGTTTTGGAGTAAGGAATGTATTGTAATTATTTGTAGTTTGCTTAGCTAATTGTGTATTACTCATTGGGAGAGGGAAAACATTTTTAATAAGGGTCTTTGTTAGGAGTGCAAGTCCAACACAGTCTGTTCAGGTATCGATCCACAATCTTCTATGAATGAATGGCCGATAGGTCCTCCTTTGGAAGCTACCTCTCCTTCTTTTCCTTCTTCTTCTCCTCCTCCTCCTCCTCTTCCTCCTCCCATCTTTTTATCTTCTTCCTCCCTTCTTCTCCTTCTCCTCCTTGTCCCTTCTTCTCTTTTCTCCTCCTCTTTTCTTTTCTCTTCGTCCTCCCTTAATCTGCTTCAAGTAAAACATCTGTCTTGCCCTTTCTGACATGCACACTAAATACAGTGATCTGTTGGAAGACCAAGTGCGGGTCTTTCAAAATAACCTTTCTGTGCTAAAATGAGGAATAAAGATTCCTTTATACTTAATCATTCTCCCCAGGACCATCACTGATGAGTGGCAGAAGAAGTATGAGAAATTGACAGACAAGGTGGTGCCACGATCTTCAAGGTCAGTCCTTTTCCGCTCTCCCTTCCTCCCACCCTTCCTGATGGGTTAACTCACTTCAGACGGTTCACACAACAGTTGCGTGACCCCCGCGGCGACGGCTCCCACGAGTCCTGCGTGACCAACTTTGGATTTTTTTTTCGCTCTACAAATCACGCATGGATCGCGAGACCCGCCTCGTACCATTGTTTGGCCAAGCCTGAGCTACTTAGACTTCGTTTCGTATCTCTGGGGCCGGTAGTTTTTAAGTTATTGAAGGTGAAGGACAGTGACCCCAACTGGGGTTGAACAGACCGGAACTCGCGCTTTGTTTTTTTCTATACAGCTGATAGTAATCCGACAGTCGCGTCGTAGTAACGGTCGAAGAAGTCGCATGAACAAGAATCACATAATTTCGCCCATTTCTATACTTCTGTACGTTTTACTAGTTCTAGTGTCTCAGAATATGATGTGTCTAATAGTTAGGATCCTGGATATGTACCCGAACACGGCCCGAGTCGTAGTTCTAGGGCTAGATCTAGCACTAGTACCGGTGTTGTTTTTCGCGCAACGAAATCACGTCGTGCCGTACATCTGTCTCACGTAATTCAGTGTATGGGTCTGAATCAATGCACAGACCAGCTTTTATATTTTCACCAAACACTCCCACATGTATACAAATCAAACCAGAACACTTTGAACTTTTATTTTTGTTGTTGTAGTGAATTTCATTCTACTTGTCACGTCTCTGGAAATTTTTCAGAAAATCAAATTCATGCCAATTTTTTTAAAATCATGCAAATTAAAGTATTAGACTTAGACAAATTTAGTTTTTTGTATTAGATTAAGCTTGAATGTTACTTTACTGTGTCAAAAAATAATTACAATAGGGTAATTCTGAGAGTTGTGGTGATTTATTGAAATACCCCCAAAAACGCCAGTCTTCAACGCTTGTGACTGGTGAAAGGGCCCAGTCGCAAGTGACTTAAGAGGAGGGACACCTGAACAACACATTTTTCATTGCTAATGGAGCAATAGTGCTCAAACTAACATGGTATGTTGTATGGAAGATGCAGATTAAAATCAGATGAACAACATAAGTTTTTTTTTAACGGTTACCATGGAAACGGCGGCCATATTGGATTTTGTTTACATTTTTCAATTCAATATAACTCCTGAACTACTTGTCCAAATGAGATGCCATTTTGTGTGGTTACAAAGAATTGGTATAGAAACAAAGTAACAACGCCATTTTTTGTAAAGAAAGTCTCTGAAAGAAAAAAATACAAAGTGCATGAGGGTGACCTAATTTTACCAAAATTTACCAAAAAGGACTTTTCAAAAGGCTATAATTTCAAATGATTTCATTTATCATTAAAAAGGAGATTGTAATTTTGTGTGGTATACATCTGTGCACACTCATGCCAAACTAGAGAACAATATCTCAAACGGTTCAGGAGCTATAAGGATTTGAATGATGTTAATATTGTTAAAAACAAGAAACGGAGAAAAACAGCTCTAAAAGTGTTGGTTAGTACAAGCAGCTACAACACCTCACCTACCTCTCTAAAACTGCCCTGCACCATATGTTACTCCTTCCTGCTGCTGTAACTCAAGCTGTCTGCGAGCTTTGGCAGCTCTCCTCATTGCCAGTCTGTGTTTCACAGCTTTATCCTGCTTTGCCGCTGAATTCTGTAGGCGCTTGATTTGTCGACGCAGCCCAAGACGATTGCTGTGGTGACCCTGGCCAACTCCTATGCACTCCTTCAACCGAACTGAAGCATCATGGCCGAAGTTAAACTCAGCAGTTGATAGAAGAACAGAAAATTGCACCTTTTTCAGAGAAGCGAACTTATGCTTTGGGCAGCTGCTCCAGATTTTAGAGTGGAGTGACTCATTCGCATTCTGAGTGACACCGAGAAGGCAACGCTGAAGTATCTTGGGGTCAGAAAGGCGCTTGTACACTGGCTTTAGGTGTTTGCTGAGGAGATTATAATTAAGAGGTGTGTGTACAAGTGTTTTGTGTGGGCCAGGTTCCTCATTTCGAGCAACAGCAGCATTGTAGAAGCACCAAGATCCAGTGCCAGCGGGGCAAAGGTGGTGCATTGGGCGGTTGTCTGTAGAATAGCCGTGATACATCGAAGCAAGAATTCCTTTCCTCATGTCTTCCACATTCTTATTTTTTCGTATAGCTCTAGTGTAGTAGATTGAAAGCCTCCTGATAGTTTCTTGCTTCAAAGTACCATAGCCCCTCCCACCGAGAGTGATCTTACGTTTACTGCAGTCACTTACGAGGTTACGAAGAGCTGTTCCCATCCTCTTCCCCACATGGTTGACACACTCCTCCTTATTCACCTCAACATTCCTGCCATAGGGTTCCATCTCCACAATTCTGTTGTAGGCCTTTGAGTCCCCGTCTGAAACCATTGTGGTGTAGCGCAGCTTGAACTTCTCGACGGAGCGAGACCAAAGGATTTCCGCAGCACGGGTCTCCATCATCGCAGATGATCCTAGTACAGTAAAAAAAATTCAAATAAAGAACAGAATTATAAATCATTGTGTCAAAAGGATGCCAATAGTAAGTCATGGTTTTAAATTAATGTGTATAAAGGTACATTTTATTTTATTTATCCTAAATCTTGAGAAATTCAGGCCCAATCCTATGCTGTCATAGATTTCTTCATTCCTGATGAAGTTATTTCTACTTTGGTAGTTTTAGTTTGAGCTGCAACAGCAAGAACAGATTGATCTAGATATTCACATGAAAATAATATTGCCAGATCATAATAGCACAGGAGTATAAAACCTTTATAAAAAAATCAAGACCTCGTTCATGAAAGCAGACATGTAAAAAAAATTTATATATAAGAATTTTGAAAGCTAGATTTGCAAATTACAGAGTTTCTTACCTTTAAAGTTTATGTCGCAGTTGGGTTTGTGTTTCCGCTGCCATTCGTCATACACCGCAGCTGACTCTCGTTCCTTAATTTTCGCTCCAGTCTGGGAGCAGGTGTGGCAATACGTAGAGACTACGTGGAAATCAAGGACGTATCCTGTTAGCGCATCTATAACACAGCCTATGCCTATTGTTGAGGTGTGGCCTCTTGTCATCCATGTTCCATCGTAACTGACAGCTATGTCTAAAACATCGTCGTCTGCCACCTCCTGCCCATTCTCTTTCATCCGCTCTGACCTCACAAGTCGCACCGTCTTCTCCTCAGTGAGGCGCCTGAACTCTTCTGCCTTCTTGAAAACTTTGTTGGCTTTCACGTTGAACGTCTTCTTGTGCATCCCAGGAATATTCAAATGTTCACAAAATTTGTTAAACGAGCACGGTCCTAGTCCACACATCAATGCAGACGAGACCGCAGAATCATTCACAGCAAACGATTTAGAATTTTCAGTCTTTGTCGACGTGAACGAAGCACTTGGTGTTTCCTTGCAACGGTCACACACAATCTGCAACTGAACAGCAAGTCCAGCTCGGCGTCCAACACTTTCTGAAATTGTTAGAGAGCTGTTGAAACAGAAGGGGCAAAGTAAGGGACTGATGAGTTCCTGCAAAGCAGAGATCTCCACCACTGTTCTCGATGTTGATTCAGACGTGTGGGACAGAGGCACAGGTGTTGGAAGAGCTCTAGAAGCTGCAGGAAAATCAATTATCTTCTTCAATGAACGACTTGATACAGCACCTGTCGAGGTAGGAGTCGTAGTCGTAGTTGCCGTCGTAGATAGATCTAGATCTAGATCTTTTTCACTGTCCTCTGTTCTAACACTCACATGATCGTCAACAGGCTTACCAGGGCCACCAGAAAGTTTCCTTTGCGCTCTCGCTGCAGAAAGTTGACAGCGCCTCTTAGAAGGCCTCGTCATTGTATAGCGATCAAACAGGCTTTACTAAATCTATAGGAGAATGCACACTGCGAACAAGCAAGCACGTGTTGTAACAAAAGAAATACGCACAAACGTGACCAGTGACCAGCGTCCAGCAACTGTCCGCCAAAAGTAAATTTGAAAAACAAAGTGAGAAGTGATCCACACTTGGTGTGTTGTGAAAAAGTTATGTTTACAGCGGAAGTGTCAATGTTGCTAGTCGAAAATCCCGGATGTTGTAGATCTAAGCCAATGAGATTGCTCGGTTTATTCAAGGGATGACCACGAAGCGGAAGTAGGTCGGTCTCGTGCTATTTATGGCAGAGCTTCCCCCAAATTTTATTCCGATAGTGTTTAGAAATTCCGATCTGGTTTATTTCTATGAAAGAATTGAGGGAAAGGGGGGTAACTGCGTAAAAGAGAAATTATAGACGCGCGTATCGATACCAGTTTCACTACTGTGTTTTGTTCGTGTCGGACGTTATGGAGAGCGTTGTTAGGGGGATTTTTTTCGAGATTCCAGGAATCTTATGCTTCATTTTATGTTGCCATGTGTTACAAAATGTTGAATTTCGAAGCAAATAGGCCGATTTTTTTAGTTTTGTTGATGTTATCATGAAGTATAATGATGAATCATACAAGAAATACCAAAACCTACATATCGATACCTGAGGCCCAAAACTCGAGTTTCATGAGCCGTCCCTCCTCTTAAGACAAGATAAACTGTTTATCCACATGGGAAATTGTGGGTGAATACAATCAATTTACAAGACTCTACATCAACACAGAAAGAAACGGACTCAGTACATTTATGTTCTATAATACACATACAGCGATGCACAACTCACTTTTGGAAAGTAATTAAAGTCCGCTCTGCCCACAAGCTGGAGGTACAATATGTGTCATGTATAGAATAATACCCTAGAGTGTCTATTGTCAATGTGTAATATTTACTTTGATGCGTGCCTACTCTACTCTGGCATTGACCAGATGACAAGGATATGTAGTTACTTGAGGGAGGCATTGTGCTGCCAAGAGCGAAAAGCTCGCAGCTAAAGGGATTTGAAAACAACAACTTTGATGCGTTGTCTCCGTCTCCTTTCCTTCCTGCTGCCTTCTTTACTCTGCCCTCGAGGCCTTGAAATGAACTGATGAAGCTGCAAGAGGCCAAAGAATTTATAAAATCACAGAAGCTATTGTTTTTTAAGCCTAAACACAAGAGATCTACTTCGGACGTTTGTAGCAGTGCCTCTTCTTCAAAGCACATCCACATGTGTGCTTATGTAGTGGCTTTTAGTTTTACAGAACCTCTTTGATAATTCTATCTATCTATCTCTCCATCCATCTATCCATCCATCCATCCTTCCATCCATCCATCTCTCTCTCTCTCTCTCTCTCTCTCTCTCTCTCTCTCTCTCTCTCTCTCTCTCTCTCTCTCTCTCTCTCTCTCTCTCTCTCTCTCTCTCTCTCTCTCTCTCTCTCTCTCTCTCTCTCTCCTCTCTCTCTCTCTCTCTCTCTCTCTCTCTCTCTCATGTTCTACTCTCTCCCCCCCCCCCACAGATGTGTGTATGAGGACAATGAGCACCAGGTAATGACTGTCACTTTGTTCCGCTTGGTACAAGACGAATTCAAGAACAAGTGCCGAGAGAACAAGTAAGTACTTTGCGCTCACACTGACACTTACATTGGTGTCTACATTGACACTCATATTGGTACTCACATTGAAATATTGGCACTTAGATTGGCACTTACATTGACACTCACATTGGCACTCACATTGACACTCACATTGACACTCACATTGGCACTCACATTGACACTTACATTGACACTCACATTGACACTCACATTGGCACTCACATTGACACTCACATTGACACTTACATTGGCACTCACATTGACACTCACATTGACACTCACATTGGCACTCACATTGACAATCACATTGACACTCGCATTGACACTCACATTGGCACTCACATTGGCACTTACATTGGCACTCACATTGGCACTCACTTACATTGACACTTGCATTGGCACTTGCATTGGCACTTGCATTGGCACTTGCATTGACACTTACATTGGCACTCGCCTTGACACTTACATTGACACTTACATTGACACTCACATTGACTCTCACATTGGCACTCACATTGGCACTCATATTGACACTCACATTGGTACTTACATTGGCACTCACATTGACACTCACATTGACACCCATATTGACACTTGCATTAGCACTTACATTAACACCTATTTTGACACTTGCATTGGCACTTACCATCATTTGAAAGGGGGGGGGGGGGACTCAGGTGGTTGGATGTTCAGATAAAACTATTTTAAATTCAAGCCATCAAATATCTACATGACATTTTATTTGCCCCCCAGATTTATCGTGCGAGACTTCCAGTACAGTGATGAGGAAATCCAGGCTGGGAAGATGGAATTGGACAAGCTGAACGCAGACAAAAAGAAGCAGTTTGTGAGTAAAGTGGCTCTTTGTTGTGGCATACTGTTTCTTTATGCATTTCATAACGTACCTGCTTCTTTCTTATTTGTCCCAGTCCTTTTGTAAATAACCCTCGGGGCGGTGCCACTGACTGAAGTGTCTTAAGGCCTTTCCCAAAGGGGAGACATTTCTCGTTTTAATGCACAGAAGAATTGTAAATGGACCGATCCAACAATGTAATGCTCATAACTGCCTGAACTACAACAGGGAACTGCTTCTTTTTCTTTCCTAATCCTATCGCCATTTTCCTCTACTTCTTTTGTATGTTTGTCCCACTCTTGTGACCCGCTATTTCCGGGGTGCCTTGATAGTCGAAGTAGACTTTGTGCTGTTGGAGCTAGAGAGGTGAGCAGAGTACATCTGATTCCCTCTAAGGGTTTCTCTTTTGACATCCACCCCTTGGCGCTCATATGACATGCAGTTGCGAGCGCCGTAAAACATCTACTAAAACTAAACTAATACTTTTGTAAATATGGTGTTGATGCCTCTTTCAACATTGTTAGGTCGTTTAAGAGGCAGGAGCTTGGAAATTTTACACCCACCTCTGATTTGGCAGGATTGTTGTACAATGAATGGACCAGCGTGCACGAAGTGTGTCATTGTATGTGCTGTCAAAGTAATATTTTATTGTGAAGTGCTTAGAGCTACCAGGAAGTGGGTGCTAAAGAAGTGATCTTTATTTTAATTAGTACCGAGTCGGGGAGGTGGAGAATCTTTATTATCCTCCTCAACAACCTAAGTTCAAGAGCACCCCTTTCAGGATTTGAACCAGGGTTACATATGCCAAAGCTAGGGTGCTGCCAACTGAGCTAACAAGAGGCCGGCAGCCCTTATGGCCTTTATGTTGGTTCACTATTTGGCACTGCGGGGTGTGCACTTTGTATGTCAGTTGTGGCACTAACTTCTTATCAAGATGAGCAGTTTCTAATAATGGATTTCAGAAATGGTGCCAATAATTTTTTTAATGAGTATTGGCAATTTTGTCTATTTCCTGATACATTATTAATTTTCTTAAGAAATCATTATTCAGATTTTTTTGTTTTGTTTTGTTTTATATATATGATATTAGTATTAGTGGTATTATTATAAAATTATTATATTTTATTATATTTTATCAAGGTTTTGTAGCTTTCTGTTTGAATGTAGTGTCCCTGACAAGTTAGGGTGGAAGGAGCCTTCTAAGTGATTCATATTGTATAGAAGGGGACATAAAACATTTCTTCATCTTGTCTGTTCCAGGGTCCTCTGGTGAAGTGGCTGAAGATCAATTTTGGTGAGAGTTTTGTGGCGTGGATGCACATCAAGGCATTGAGAGTGTTTGTGGAGTCTGTACTGAGGTACATTTTGGCGGGGAAAGAACTTCCCTGAGTTTAACCTGAGATAATGCTGCCTTTTTTTTTTTCCTTAAAACAACTGAGGAGAAATATTATCTAATTGGTTCTGAGGTGTTTAAGGACAGATTGTTTCAGCTTTTTTTTTAAAGACTAAAATTCTTTTGTCTTATGCGTCTATATCTTTTTATCAAATTCAACGTGAATTCAGTGCTTATGACTGAAACACTTTTAAAATAGTGGGTCTGCTTTTTGCTAACTTTATAATTGGAATCAAAAACAATTTTTGTCATGAGAAGTTTTATAGATTGTTCTAATCCAAAATAAATGAACTTTTTCAATAAGTTGATAGAGTTGTAATCCAACAGAAATGTACTTTTTGCCTTTAAAAGTTTTATGGTTCCATTTTCCTTTCCACTGACAAAGCGTTTCTCTATCTGTGTGCCAGGTACGGACTGCCGGTCAACTTCCAGGGCATGCTGGTGCGACCAGTGAAGAAAAACAGCAAACGTCTGCGAGACCTCCTTAACCAGCTGTACGGTCATCTTGACAGCACTGCCCTGTCTGGCCAGAAGGTGAGTCCGGATGCTCTGATCTGCAAGGGTCACTCTCCCACAAACTTCTTCATGATATTGTCACGGTCATAACACATTTGTCAAAGTCAGTTGTTTGGGGGTTGGTTTTTGGGGGTTTTTGTCTGAGAAAGCATAAAATGAAATGAAGTATACAGCAGTCAAGATTATGATGTGAGCGAAATAGAAAAACTGCAATAATTGGATGTTTACCACAAACGAACAAAACCCTGCTATATTGAGAATACAAAACAAAAAGCAAGCATTTTTACCATGCCAATAAGTAGAAATCTGAAAAATGTTTTTAACAACTGTGGTCACAGTTCTATAAAAAAAATTTTTTTAAAGATTCATTTTTTGTGCTATGCCAAATATTATCCTTAGTTGTGATCTAATCTTAGACAATACATGCTGGACAAAAGGTCAGGGCAGGACTACAGCCTCCAGGATCTTGGATCAATATCAAAGAGACACTCAAAGCAACATTTATTTCTTCGTTTCATTTGTGAAATATAACCTTTTAGTTAAAATATTTTATGTGCTTATATCACTTTATCATGACCTTTTACACCTGTGGTTCATTGTTTGTAATTTTTTCCTTGTGTTTTTTCTTTCAATGAGACGGTAATGTTTAGTTCCACTTTTAAAGAACAGAAATATTTGTATTATATGACTTACTGTGCAGTATGAACAAAGTCAAAGTGTGGAATATGTCAGTCTTTTTAACAATACTCTATCGGGTGGACACGTCAGTGGTTCTTCTGCAGCATATAAAGATTTTGCTTGGGACTCATTCAAATGTACACATGTAGGGTACAATGATATGCCTGGCTTTGTCACAGACCCCACCACTGATCTTACAATTCATGAGTTCAGACATCCTTGTCACTCGAATAGAATGTTTCCTAACCGATTGTTTTTATAAAAATAAGTAAAGGCCGACATGTATTAATCCCCACTTGAGGAAATTTTGGTTACATTTGCACAAATAATGAATACATAAAATAACACTTAAGTTACATCAACATCGAACCTGTCATTTGCTAGATGCCAGTGTGCAGCATCCTGTATTCAAACTAAGGTTAATGTGCCTTGTATCACCTATATCACTCGATGTTTCTTGTGAGTGTGAACTCACTAACAGTACCAATTGAACACTGTTTAAAAACTGTAGTTTGTCCTGGGCTACAAGTCACTGATCCCTGATATCTTTGTTCTTCAGGTGAACAGCATGGACATCCCAGGCTTGAACCTCTCGGCCTCCGACTACTACCCTTACGTCTTCTACAAGATTTCTCTCGATTTTCTAGAACCAACGAGATAAACATTGTGCGCATCTTCATTAATTTTATATAGTGCTGATTTCCTCTGTGTTTTGCTTTACAGTGTTATAGGCTGTTCATTTTCTTTCTAATACTTCAATTTTACAATGATTTTTAACATACGTGAGTGAAATATTATTTTGGTCTTTGGGTGGTCTTATTATAAAGGGTTAATTTTTGTTTTGCAGAAAACAAAGCTCCTATAACTCCCAGTGGCTCACTATCTGAGACAAAGGTGTTACCATCAATTTGTATTTTTAAAATATAGATTCTATGAATAGTATTTATCATCTTGGCCTCATTTATTTGCTGTTAATTATCAGTAAAAATTTACTCTCAAAATTATTTGTCTGTCGATCAGAAGCAGGGTCTTCTTTTCACATCAGTTATTACTGGATTAGTATTGTTACAAGCCAACCGCAGTAACTTTAGTATCAGAGTTGTCATTTTCTCCCCTATTTTGAATTTGAATATAGCTATTGATATGTATTTTGATTCATTTGTTAAAAGAGTAAGCACAAATACACTAGCTCTAAAGAGAGGGGGAGAAGTCATCTGTGATTCTGTGATAAGAATCTGTGCTACAAATCTACTTACCCTGTGCCCTTCAGGCATGTGTATGTTAATAATCAAATCAGGAGAAGACTTTTGGTAGTCTAGGTAGTCTCCTGTGAGTGTACAATAATAATAGTTCGTCCATGAATGTCTGACGATGACCAGAGGAGAATATTTCTTTAAGACAAATAGAAGAAATTAAGATTAAGATGAGTTGTGGCGTCTGCTATGACCAATTAAATCTATTCTGTTAGAGAAGAGTTTGCCACATTTTGAGCGTTTAAAAGCTTCTTTTCCACTTGGGGATGTGCACAACCTGTAGGCTTCTCTCTCGGCCTCAACCTTTCATTTCTGTGAGTGTATGTAGTTCTACGATGGGTTCTGTAGCAACACCATGAAATCTCATACTCTTTTCTATTTTCTTTGCCTTTTTTTTATATTTCCCCCATTTATTCACACACTCCGGCTGGTATAAGCTGTGATTTGTCAATAATCTATGGTCAGTTAATCAGTTTTGTCAGTTTCTACCATGGGTGTAGTTGTATTTGGTTTGTTCTGACTATGTGTCCTGTAATATTTTTTTTGTGTGGTATATCACAATATTGGAAGTCTGAGGACTTCTCTTGCATAACCAGAATGTTAATAGTGTAAAGCATTACTTAGATCTCTGCCTCCCCCTTGGCATTTGTCCCAGTTATGTCTGCCTGTTGCACAATAGAGGTGAAAGAGAGGGGCACAGCACAATTTTGTCTTCTGTCAACTTTGTTATAGGTTGTTTTGTTTTTTTATGGTGTGTTTGTGTTGATAAGACCATTGCTATGTTTTTGGGTTTTATTTCTGGAATTTGTAAAAGAGCTTGATTCTGAGTGAACTCTAATCAAACTTGAGTCAATAGCTCTTTGATGCTTTACAATGATTTTTGTGATAACTTTTTCAAGTCGCATTTTGTCGTACAAATGAATATGTTTGGGTGTTTGCTCCCACTGTTGTGTGCGAGAGATGTATACATTGTCGATGTACTTCGGGATGAAATGTTTAATAAATTGGTGTGAGTGTGAAAGGGATGCCAATGGATTAAATCAGTGTTTGCCGGGATACCTGTGTAGTTGTAGAATTCCTGCACACAGGAAAAAATTGGGTACCGTGAGAAATGTATTTCTCACATCTACACATAATTGACAATACTATTATGTCCATGCAACTGTTGTACAAAGTTCCCTAGTCAGAATTTGTATGTGACTTGTATAGCCTGTATGTTAAGCACAATAACCAGCAAGTGTAGCAATATTGTGCCTCGGTGTCATACTATCTCTGTAGATCAGATGTTTCTTCCTTCCAGCTGAGGTGTTTGTGTGTGGTGGTTCCGAGTTGTATGTTTCTTTTGTTTGTTTTGTTTTTACTCTATGCATTCCTATCACCGATAAATGAGTGCACTGCTCACCAAAGTTTGTACAATGTGCTGTGTGGTTTATTTCCAAAAGGTGTACTGAATGACCTGATTCATTCAGGCAATTTCTTAGATTTTCTATGTTTACTTTGAAAAATAATTCTAATTTTCAAAATTCTGTAAGTTTTTAAAATTTCTTCTCAAGTGCTGTAAAATGTGTTCTGAGACTGTTAATAATAATGGATTATTATTTGAGTAAGATGATAGTTTGCTGAAATGCAGGATGGAGGAGCAGTACTGTTGAAATTCCTGGAGTTTTGTTTTTGCTGGTTTGGGGGTGCTCACTCTCCCTTTTGTTTTAGCTTTAATATCGTATGGTACAGAAAACTTGCTGCGAAGCGCAAAAACGTTAAAACTTTCCCATTCCTGAAGAGATGAATTCTGTTCTAAGAATCTTTTCTTGATTAAGAATCTTTTCTTGATTGTGTCATCGACATTTGTCTGTGGATACTACTTGATGGGCTTGCCGTTTCTGTAATTGGGCAAAAACGACTTCTCTTGAGACCATTGAATTGACTTTTGTCAGAAAGCAGTTTAAGTTCAGGCTGTTGCTATTGTTTTGTATAGAGGTTCCAGTACTTCTCTACAGCTCGTGTGGGGCGTATGTTTGAGCATTGTAATACATGCTCAATATTGATGTAAAAGAACATATTGTCTTGCCCTTGTCTGTAGCTACATGGCTCATTAGTACAATACAGTACAGATGATACCTGTATGTCAGTGTGTATGTGCAGACGTGAAAAGTGATTGTCAAAAATTGAGGGGAAAGATGCGCCTATAAATAACTTTTCAGCTGATAATTTCATCATGACAGAGTGAAAGCCTGAAGGTTTGTGTGGTTTTCAATGTGCTGTGAGCTGGGCTGTGATATTGCCATGATCCTCTTCTCTCTCCAATTGGTAAATGTGCAGAGGATATCTAGGCCGGTGCGAGTTGAAAAAAGCTATGAAATGTGTAGACAGAACTTGTTTATGGAACACATGTGAAGCATTCTTGTCAAGCTGTGTTTGCTTTCCATTTGAGGGCCACACGACTAGAAACTGTCTCTATTGTAACTTTGGTTGGGTTAGGTTTTGTTTTTGGCTATGGATTTTGTGCCGAAAGTTTAACTATCTCCCTCCAAAACTCTGTGCATTTGCTTGTTGCAGTTATAGTGGCACAAGACATTTCGTTGGAAAATGACTGACGATGGTTAAAGCAATACAGAGATATTTTGAAAAGGGCTTTGGTTTTGACTCTGCAAGATTTGACTGTGATTTAAGACTTCCCAGCTCACTAGCTGTTCATCTGAACATTTGGGTGTATGTCTTTTGACATGTCTCAGAATGTTTGTCATCGTATATTAAAGTTATGAACAAGTATAGCAGAACCTTTGCTGTCTCTCTGATAGTGTGACTGTTGGCATGAGGAAAGTATGTATCAAAATGCCATCTGTGTTTATATGTTATGTAGCAATAAAGTACTACCACGTCTAGATATCTGTCTTGTTTTCATTTTCTCACAAGAAAGTGTGAATGGTTGGTAGGTGCTCTGGTGTGGTTTGCTCCTTTCCTATCAAAATTCTATCGTCTTTTTCTCTCCTCTTTCTTTTCTTTGTATGTTACTCTCTAGTAATAGTAACACTTATATGTGTCACGATGCAGTAGAATCAGGCGCTGATCAATTTTTGGGCATCTTGAGTTATTGGTATCATCTTAAAGCTTGTTCATTTGACCATCTTTTGATGAAAAAAAATATATGCCTATCTTGAACGGAAGTCGAGATATTTGCGATTGAAGGGTTGCTTGGCTTCAGACATAGAATAAGCGAGAAAATGGCTGCCAAAATTTGGTGATTTCCAAAGCTTGGGAGTCCTTGGAAACTGAAAATGTTCATTTGTTGTGCCTTTAATCAATGTCTTTCAGTAAAATCCACACAGAAATATGTTTTTAAATGGACCTAAGAGGTGTTGAGCCTAAAAAACAAAAATTAGAACAAAATTGTCAAACTGGAGATAAAATGGCAGCGTCTTCGACTTCATTATTTTGATGAATGCCTGATTTCATCACGACACCTCACATATGATCCATTTGTATCGCAATTTCTGTAAAATGCTTACTGCTAATACTGAAACTTAACTTTTATAAGAAGTAACTGCCACAATATTGTAGTTGATATTTGGCATGCATTCACTTTTGAGATCTTCTCGCTATAATACCTGTTTGCCCTTTTACTATTTATAAATCACTGAGAAATTGAGGATTTTTTTGTTACTCCAAAATTGTCAAGAAAATGGAACTGAAGGAAATTTATTAAGCACATTGTATTCCAGACGTGGCCATTGACTGGGTCATGAGGAAAACAACAGAGGATACATCAAGAGGCATAAGGTGGACCCTCTTCTCCACCCTCGGGGATCTTGACTTTGCCTACGAACGACCTTGCACTACTCTCCCATACCAACCAACACATGCAGGAAAAAACAAACCAACTCCACAAATACGGACGCCAGATTGAGTTAAGAATAAGCCAGAAGAAGACAGAAATGATGACACTGATTGTATTTACCTATCTAGGCAGCATAATCAAAACTGACAGCGGCACAAAGGAAGACATCATGAACAGACTCAGCAAGGCGAGAGATCTGTACACAGAAGCATGATCTACATCTGGAAGTCAGGACAATTTAGTATACAGACCAAGTTAAAGCTGTATAACAGCTGTGTACTATCCACACTTCTACATGAAGCTGAATGCTGGAGGATGACTGATCATGACCGTGCCAAGCTATCTTCCTTTCATACAACCAGCTTACGCCAAATCCTCAGAATCTTCTGGCCCGACAAGATCTCCAACGCACATCTGTTACGTAAATGTAAGCAAGAGGGCATGACCACCATTATAAAAAGGAGAAGATGGAGATGGATTGGACATGTTCTCAGAAGAGAACCAGACTCTATTGTGAAGACTGCCCTCCACTGGACACCCGAAGGACGTCGCAAAAGGGGCAGACCCAAAGTAACCTGGAGATGCACAGTAGTCTGAAATGAAGTCCTGGAATCATTCGTGGGGAACGCTGACCAAGATGGCCCAAAACAGACAGAGCTGGAGATCCTTTGTTGCTGACCTAAACGCCAGATGGCGTAATGGGTAGTAAGTAAGTAAGTAAGTAAGTATTCCAGACTTGAATATTGTTGGAATTAAACAGTTTGTCTCCTTGAGGGTCCAAAGTTTGTTAGTTTTCACTGTGCTTCTTCTTGTTGGGTTACTAAAACTTTTTATTTAGTAAGAACCTTCTTCAGCACACACACCCCACCCCTCATCTTTTGCACATGACGTCTCAGCTACCCCCATGCTGACCCCACAGAGAGTAGATGGAAACCCTGGATGTGCATAGTAGGCCGAATACTGAGTGGTGGGCTGAAGATGTAGTTTTCTACCGTTTGGTTTCACTTTCCTTTTTTTTCTCATCAGCTGCTTCCTTCTTTTCTGAATCGTCTTTGTCATAAACTACTCAAAGTTGGTGTGTTGGGGGCGCCATTGGTAGGTCCTATTTCTGTGGGGGGGTTTTCTGTTTGTACCGTTTGTTTTCTTTGCTTTTTCCTGGCACTAAATGGCCAATACTGAATTATGTCAATGGTCAACGTGCTTCTCTTTACTCTTCAAACTGAAACAGAGGTCCCCGCAGTTACCAGTTGGAACCTTCTTTTTTTTCTTTTCTTTTCTTTTTTTTATCATTACGTGGTTAGAAACTCTTCATGATAATAAATATCACCTTGTTTACTGTATGCATGCCATTTTTGAAAAATGTAAAATGTCCCCTGACAGAAATTGTCAATTTTTTTACGTGGGTCGTTGGCGGGTGCTTTGGTGTGGTTTGCTTCTTCTTTCCTATCAAACATGTATCGTCCTTATCTGCCCTTCTTTTATATGTTTGTTGCTCTCTTGTAACACCTCTAATCTTCTGGAGCTCATATGACCTTCTGCAGTTGCGAGTTCCGTAAAACCTCTACTAAAACAAAAATTTCTTTACAATAGTTGGAAAGTAGGTTGTCACCCTGTGACTTGCTTGATTACAGCAGTTAATTCCTAGAAATATGGTTGTGAATGAGTACCATTATAGACCACACAGTAGAAATTGGAGGTAAATTCTATGGGCTGTAATCTAGCAATGGTAAGACTTTAGCTGTTGCACGCAGAAGACATGAGTTTGATTCCCATATAAGGAAGTTATTGGTGGCTCTTGTGGCCTTGAGGTTAAGGTGTTCACCTCTCATTCAATAGGTCACAGGTTCGAATCCGGATAGCGACGGGGAAATTTTCTTCTCTAAGATTTTTTCCTTTCACATCCTTCCCTGCTCTCTACTCTGTCCTCTGCTTTTGTCTCCACTTTCTGCCTCCACCCCTCACCTCCTTTGTCCCCTCCTCTGGGCTCCTGACTCTTTCTGCAGACTTTCTACAGTTACTCCTTGGCTCTTTCTTACTGCTGTCTTTCAGCCAAACTCCTGATCTTATGGTAGGAAAGATCTACACCTAGCCTTCTCAGACAAGGGCAAAAAATTTCTGAGGTCCCGAGTGTAAGTTGCATCTGTTAAAAATCCCTTGGCGGTCCAAAATCGAAAAGAGTAGGCTTTGGCCGCCACCTCGGCAAAAATCAAAATTTCCTACCAACTGAAAATGTTTAATGTGTCCCGCGCGCTCATATTACTATATATATGCAATTGCGAGCGCCGTAAAACACTTTAAAAAACAAAGGAAGTTATTTTTGTTGATTATCGCAGAGTGTCTGTTGGAATGTTGTTTCCCACTCGGCTTAGGTTGCTGACGGGGATGCAAAGCATTTACAGTCAATCAAGCTCACAAGGAGAGGTTTAGGCAATGTATATTCTGATGCCCGTTTTTCCACATTTTTCAGGTGCAAAGGTCAGGGGTTACCTCAACTAGTTCGACTCCGATAGATAGATGTAAGTTAATTTCCTGGCTGTTTTGGACAGGATATTGAATTGTATCTATCTTCTTCTAGTCATCTAGCTGTAGATGGACAGTGGTCTGTTGGTAGAGGTAGAATATGATGTGAATGATGGCAGTATATACACCACAGAGAGCACTGCTGTGTTATCCCAAAGGGACTGATTCGATGAATTGGAATGAAAGTGAAGATCTCAAATATTCCACCTGGAAATAAAAAATTTACCACTTGTGCAAGATTCACAAATCATCATAAGTTAAACGAATATGGTTCAAGAAATATGATTTCAATAGCTAATATCAGCACGCGCACCTTGTGATACTAATCAGATGGCGTCAGTTTAATAGGAATAGGCAAGTGGAAAACAGAAATTGGAATGAACAGACAGGCAGGCTAACAGAGAGTTATTGGGAAGTTACTTCAGTTACACAAGCCTATCATCAGAATTTTGACTTAGCACCGTATTGATCTGAATTGTATTTTGTCATCTTGTTTCACAGACGGACAAAAAGACGTCCACTGTTCGAAAATAGGTTGCCGCGTGTTTGGAAGGTTACAATTACTGCACTCAAAATAAATTCCACTTTGTTATGACTTGTCTGGTGTTGTAACAGACATTTTGTTGTGGACGAGTCGCCTCCCTCAGCAATCTTGATCTTTTAACTCAAAGAAAATTGTCATGAAATCTGCAGAAAAAATGATTCTCAAAAGCCATATTCAAATATTAAACTTTATTTGTCTTCAGGTATCACAAAATCCTAGATTTTTTTCTTTTTGTATCGACACACTCACACCACCATACACAATAAATACTGAACTATACAACATTGATCTAGATAAATCATTTCCTCACTCAACGAAACACATGAACGTACCACACACATACATCATTGAGAAACACTTGCAAATAAATTTGTTCTAAATTGTAGTGGGTTTTCTACTTCCTTTGTCTGGTAAGACAATAATGTCACAATTATGGCCTAGCTCATTTATCATAATTTTGAATAAATCAAGAAAGACTTCCTTGTTTCTCGTCTTTTCCAAACTCGTGCAATAATGAATTGCGAGGCGTGCTGACGAAAAGAGTTCCTTCTTGCAACTCACAAATGTAGATATCTGCCAAAAATCAACATAGAGTTGAATTTGTAGGTTTTCAACTGGTGCTATTTTCTTCAAGTTTAATCATGTCTTTTATAATTTCATACCGATAAATTGTACAAACTCAACCTATGACTTTGACGTATCTATATCCACAGGACTAAAACTTGAGAAGTAACTCATTTTGTCAGCAAGCCTCACATTTCTTTTTAATAACTCTGAGATTTGTTGGCATATTTAGACCATTTCATGATATGGTGATAGGTGTCATTTTACAAGGAATTCCGTTAGGGGTCAGTTTGATCTTAGCTCAAGTCTGACTGAGGCCATTATCACAGCACATTGACAGTTTAATAAAAGAGCAATATACAAATTTCTCTTGATACCCTAGGGGGCATCCTACTCTTGTTGTTAAGATACTTGCTTTGCATTTGTAGGTTCCCTAATTGGAAGGGTGATACAATGTTTTCTTAGGAATGGCAAAATAACTAATTCACCCAAATTTCCTTTGTTCGCCTTGTTATATTTGTGGGTACCTGGCCCTCATAAGGAATGAAAATATGAAAATCCCAGTAACTGAACTGCTAACAGATACCAAAAGGAACAAGCTAAATGAAGGAGTAATTTTAAATCGTGAGTGTCTTTGGTTGTCAATCTTTTTAAAGCCAGCGCTCACTTTTGCACCTTAAGGAGGCTGAAATAGTAGTACAGTCCATCTACATGTATTTCCAAGCGGGGCATTAAATCATATTTACCTCTACAGTGGTGGTCCCCACCGCCCACCAATATGATCAAATTGCCAACTAGTCAACAACATTACACGGTTTGGTAAGCACTAGACTATGAACTATGATTATGATTTTTTTAAACTCCTATTCTGCTTTGCGTATCAACATGTGAATGCAGGAATAGAATATAGATTGGGGGAGGGGGCTTGATAAATGGACTGACCTACTATGACTTAATACGTCACTATGTCACCTGTCTGACTCTGTACAGTTACCCAACATCTCCAGCATACTTTCACATCACAGTCACATTACTCTGTCATTAATCTCACATATAAAAACGTGCACCCTTACTTTAAAATATGTGGCACCACAAGAGTACCCTTCATATAAGTCATATTGTGCATTCTTCAATTATCACGAATTCAGGCTCTGGCGTTTAGTCAGAATATTTTGTACAAACTTATGTCATCAAAGCTTTGTAACTCTCTAATATTAGATGTCGCTCTTTGAAAAAAAATATGAATCTAGGAACCAGATATACAACCTTGATTTTGACATAAAATCACAAAAACCTCAGAAGTAATCCCATGAATCCAGATTTCTCTTTTGGTGCCACACACAATAAGTTCTGAAGTGTCTCCCTTTGTCAATCATCAGTCTAAGTCTTCCAGATCAGCATCCAGTGACCTGTCTTCTTCCTCTTCTTCTTCCTCATCAGCAGGAGGAGGGTTAACCGGCAAGTGGAGCTGGTCTTTCAAAGGCATTTTGGTTGCGAGGGTATTCAATAAATCCTCAGACTCCTGGTTGGTTGGTCTCTCCGTGACCTCCTGACCCCCTGACACCTCCGTCATTTCCTGTATTCCAGTGAAGGTCAGGGTGGAGGAGTTACCCTCCCTTGTTGCTGTTGACTCTTGCGCACTTAGAGAGCAGCTTTCCTCTTCCTCCTCTTGCATGGAAAGGGTGATGTCCTCAATAAGAACCTTTGACCTCTGAGAGGCTGTGTGTGAAGAGGGAAATGTCAAGGTCTCCATCGGTCCTTCTACTTCTGCTGGTTCATCCTCAAGGATCTCTATCATGGGCTTGTAGGGCTGGAACAAACATTGGAACAGTTTTAGTTTGAATAAAGAGAAGCACGTCAACACAACAATGGTCATTTAGTATGGAAAAAGCAAGAAAGATAGACAGACAAGGATCCAACTACCATAAACATCCGGCCCTTTAAGTCCATGATCAGAAAAAGAGAAGCATTTAACGTATAAAATTTCATAACATATTAATCCACAACTAAGTAACTTTATGAGCTATAACATCTTTGACCGAGGCTAAGAAAAAAAGTAGAACCTGCCAGTGGTGCCCTCTAACAACCCACAAGATTGGAAGGAAAAAACAGAGACTGGAGCAGATATCCGAGCACAAAGCTTCATACATTCAATTCTGTACTTCCCTTTATTTGTTTATCTCAATATATCTTATATTTACATTAAAATACAAGGTGATCAAAAAAAAACTGTACAACTTTTTTTCTAAATATCTCGCACAAAATTTGTACTAGAAATGGCTTTTATAAAAACCACCTGTGAATGCAAAATGCACCAATTTAAAGGATCTTATAGGAAAGTCATGAAAAGATTTATTTGTTTTTTCCTTTCCTTTTATTATTTTAATTCTGGAATTCCAAGAACCAATGGTCTATATGTCCTCCTTTGGACTCGACCCGTTTTAAAGAGTCGTTTATAATGTTCAGTAGTGGCCAAACACAAGGATCCACTCAACCATGAGTACTCAAAGCCACACACACTGCACATCTTACAGTATGGAGCTGTTTCTAGAGTCAATAGGAGGGGGGGAGTGTGAGGTTGCCCAAACAGACAGCATTTGTGGAGTTGATATAACCTGAAAGGTGAAAATAGGCTTTGCCAAGGAACCAAATGTCATATAGGAAATGTTCACGCTTTTCAATACGATCGAGGAATCAACAACACATTGCTATCTTCTGATAGCTTCGCCAGCAGGAAAATGGTATAGTCGTCGGTGAAGATCTGCCTTGAGACTGCGGACTGCTGAGATATAGGAAATCGTTGCTGCAGACATCTTCTACAGACAGACATCTCATGGCACTCATCTACTGAATTCTGCACCCTGGTAACGTTTAAAGGGGTGTGAACGGTATGTGTTTGACCTGAAGTGGTCATTTTGTCTCGGAATTTTAGTTCTGATTCTCTACAGGTCCTAACTGATGGACCATTTCCACCTTTGACATAAAAAATGGCCTTAAGGGCGCTTTAACATTATTTCCGTACCTTGTGCGAAACTTACTAAATGAGTTGGTGGTTGGGAAAAGTTCAATACAAAAAGCTCTCTGCTCTCTACTGATCTTAACCATGATCTATGCAGGCAAAGGAAACTTGAGAAAAATTATCTGCAAACCTCTGTTGGCCAGTTAGACTACTGTAGTTTGCAATATGGCGCAATCGTTGGGATTTTCAGGGCTAGGCCTAATGCAAACTAGAGCGTCATGCTACAAAAATGGGGACATAGCTGAAAATGGGTTGGGTTTTTTACATGCTATGTAGAGCACAGCTGTTCGGCGACTGTATCAAAAATGAATATCAGACAATTTCCTTTTGATTTCCAAATGTTGGGTACAAATTTGAAACGCCAAACTTCAGTGAGGAGGAAAATATTGGCCAAAAAAGTTGTAGTTTTTTTTTTTGGATCACCCTGTACTTTTGACTGTGTCAGCTGACTCCTCTATGAATCAAGCACAACCAAATAACAATTGCCTTGCACTCACATAAATTTTGCTTTTGGGGGGTTGGTAAAATACTGTTAGGATGCCCTCCCTTTCTTGGGGGTAGTTTAATTTTTAATTTTTTATTTAAAAATTATTTTTTTTTGGGGGGGTCCTCTTTTGGGCTGACAACAAACATAATGTATAGCAAATTAAATGGTGAATGAATAAAAATTTAAAAAAAGAGAATGACTCACTTTGTCTTCTTTTACAGCAGCACTGATACCCTCACTGGGAGTTCTGACGGATGACCTCGGTGATGACTCATCTTCAATATCCTCCAGGTCTGGCAAATCCTGAGAGTGAAAATATTAATGGCATCATGTTCTGACAGTGTAACTGGTTCCTTGAAAGTTTTCAACAGGCAAAAAACACCCACAAAAAAAAAAAATTATCTAAATGATGAGAAAAAGCACAAACGCGACCCCACTCTTATTTATACTATAGCCCATGCCGACTTCGGATATTTATTGAAGATCTACAGGTTAAAATAGAATAAATGGTTCTAGAACAAAAAAAACAAAAACAAAAACAAAACAAAAACAAAAAGAGTTTACCTATTACTTATTACAGACCGAAGGGCTAAAACACAAATGGCCGCTGGATCGGAAAAGTAAAGTAAAGTAAAGTACCTATTACTTAAAATTACATTGTTGGAGTTTTACCATTTTTTTTTGTTGAGTCAGTGATCTGAACTATTGTTTGTTTGTTTATTGGGATTCTATATCCTTGTTTCACATGCTCAGTTGACAACTTTATCAAATTTTTCATTTACTCAGTAACGTATTCGCAACATCAACAAAAAAGAAACCTCTTCCGGAGAGATTCGCATGCCGTATAGTCAGTATGGCTTTTCTTTTCTTTTGGTTGTTTCTATTTTTGGCTGAAATCATAGAGGAAAGCAAACTCATTTTTAAAAATAGAAAAAAACGGAAGAACACATCCATTTGCTTTCATCTTTGATTTCTACAGGCGCGAGTTCACACCCGTAGCGGACATATCGCCGATATATCGGTTGTGATAGGGTGCCTCAGTATTGCTTCGTTTTAACACGATCCGTCATTTATAATTACTTTATATAGCTATTGTAAAACTCGGAAAGGATTTAGGAAACGAAAACATCTAGCTTCACTTTGTCAAAGCGTGGGTTTTGGGAAAAACAAGTGAATTAGTTCTTGCTGTCTTGCATCAACAAAACGATGTGACCGGACTCAGTATAAATATCATAACTCAAACAAAAATTGGAATATTGCTTTCAAATAAAAAGTTGCACATTCAGAAATTTATGGAGTCTGCTCTTGGCCTATGATAAGATAGCTATGCTGATTTGCTTTCCCATGTTTAGTGACTGTAATTTTTTCCGTCAAAATTTATTTTTCTCATGACCATCGCCACTTTTAACCCTTGTAATGCATACTTATACACGTTCAAAATTAATCCTTGTTTCATATTGGGATGCATTCCTCATTCAATTTCCTTCAATTTGATATATCATATGATATGCTTTGAGTGATGTTTATGCTTATATGAAGTTATTTTGTACACCACCTGCATAGCCAAATCGAGCCACAAGTTAATTATGTCTAGACCCAAAAAAACTACGTCCGGAAAGAGTTATCGTTAAGATTGTCAGTTCCCCATGGTAAGGTGATAGAGGACAAAGACAAAAGGGAGAGAAGCACTGTCAGAGATTTGATAAAAAAGAAAGAGAGACAGAAAGAGAGAGAATGAGTCTGAATGATTCACATGCTAGAGTAAGAAAGACCGGAAACTTACCTCATATTCATCTTGCTCATCTTCATCATCTTCTGTTGACAGAAAGTAAAAAATAAGATAATTAGGAGTATTCATGGGCAAGCGTTATACGATTATACGATATTGCTCAACAAATCTGTGGTGTCGTTCAGGTCATCTTTAGAAATCATTCTCAACAGAGATTCATTGAACGAAAGTATTATTGATTTTAATTCATTTTCTTTCTTTTATATCTTCGGGTATATTTTTGTCAATAACTTTTATACTAATAAATAGAAATATGTTGATCAATTTTGAATGTGTTATGCAATCATTATTATTCATGGTGTACTTTATTCAACAAAAACAACACAACAGTTTTGGCACCTAGTCAGTACAGTTCCTAATAAAGCTGAACTTTGTCTATATCATTTTCTCAAAGACGAAAGTCCTATTACCTCATAGTGACCTATATCATTTGAGATATCAGTATTCGATTAAATCTATATTAAATCTTTTTGAAATATCATTTGAATTCTAGCTATCTGTAATGTTTTCATATAATAAAATCAGAAGAAGAGGAACAAAAATGTTACTAATGCTTTGTTGACGAGTTTTAAAAGGTATCAGAACACTTTATACTGCTGCCTCTATAAATTCTGATCACAGAACAATTTTTTAAAATGAAAAATTCACTGCACTTTACCTTCCAAGGCTGTTATGAGCAGTTTGGTAGGCTTTTCCTCAGAATTTTTCTCGTCTCTTTGTGAGAAGATTCCTCCCTGTGTCTTGCTGTCTTGACTTTTCACCTCCAGAACTTCGATGGGCTCAGCTGGAGCAGCAGGGGACTCAGGTTGGGCTTTTACTTCTGTAAGAGAAGTTACAACAGAATTACAGGTGAAAGAAACTTTGAGCCTCAAATCTATAGTTGTTTGTTTGTTTCTGCAAAATAGATGTATACTAATGATGTTAAGCTCTACCATTTACCCCCCCAAAAAAGGTTAACTTTTTTGTGTTCTGAAGCCATTGCCGAGGTCTATCAGCGTGTCTTCAATTAAAATCAGGAGTCAGCATGCTATATAAATGGCATAAAAGTACATCAGGCTACTTTTAGAGTCTTTTCTCATAATTTAGATTAAAAGGTTTCCTTTTTCTTAAAAAAATAATAATGCAACAATGAGACAAAATAAGAATGGACAGAGACTTTGACAGTGGGATCTGCCTTCTGATCAGAACACACAGTCCGGGACACAAAGTTCAAAGGCAAAACAAAACAAAAAGGACAGAATTCCTCTACAGCACCGTCCGACTTACACCCTATGCCATTTTAGCCATTGCAGCAAAAAGATTGATTGACTGATAATAAAAGCAATATGCCCCATCACCACAATATTTTTTTTTCCAACGAATTAAAAGGCAGTATGCTATAACAGTGCTTCTTGGAAAGACTGAAATCCTTAACTTCCCACACAGAGTCTAGATATCTTACTCACTTCTTTTGCAAGCTAGGGCAAAGAGTTTAATCCTTATACCACATATGCCAGGGCAGTGTAAAAAATAAACCCAGAAACATCCAGTAGATTTTACACCCTAACACAACTGACCTTCGGCTTGTTTTGTGGTTGTCTGATCTTCCTCTGAGACTTCCTCCTCGCCCTCTTCTCCATCCTCTTCCTCATCCACAGACTCCTCCTTGCGATGATGAACAGTATCGTCACCTTTGATCTTGTACGTGCCGTACAGCCAATCTACAGATTCAACATCTACCTCCACTTTGTCTGTCTTTCCTTCTGCCTCATTCTTCTCATTCAGCTCTCTCTCAATCCTCTTAGCTATTGACGTCTTTCTCATATTAAGCAGAGCTGGGAAAGGGTGAAAATAGGAGGGGGAGGGGGAGAGCAGGAATTTTAAAGAAAGAGAGTAAAACAAGAGAGCAGGAATTTTAAAGAAAGAGAGTAAAACATTATCTAAAACCATTCTGTGCCATGTTTGAACAAAATCAAAAACAGCATTGGGGACAAGGGATGCGATTAATTGATCCAACTACCAAGACACCCTGCCCGTTAAGTCCATGATAACAAAAAAAATTGAGGGATCATAGTGAAATCAGGCGCTTGTCAAAATAATTAAATCAAAGAAACAGGCCCTCCAGTTGGGCAATTTTTATTGAATTTTTATTTTTCGGCTCAATGCCTTTTATGTCCATACAAAAACACATTTATTTGTGAATTTTACTGAAAAACGTTGATTAATGGCAAAAAAATATGTAAAATTTTCAGTTTTCAAAGACTCTCAAGCTATAGAAGTTATCAAACTTTGGCGGCCATTTTCTCGATAATATTACCTCTGAAACCACACTACCCCCACCTCCTTCAATCGCAAATATCTCGACATCTGTTTAAGATAGATGGGTGTTCTGTCTTAGAAAGCAAAGCAAATGAATAAGCTTTCAGACGATACCAATATCTCCAAATGCCCAAAATTGACTAGCGCCTGATTCCGCCACTTTGTGACACAAATGTGGAGCCTATTATTTATAAGCTTTCATAACATGTTTTCTCACATTTGAACAACTTTATGAGCTACTGGCATAATTTCTTTGACAGCCTTGCTCTACATTTCTTTCATTCATTCCCAGCACTTTCATGTCGTAAAAAAAGACAATCCAAAAGTCATGTTGCGAAACAATAGTTCCATACACAGAAAAAGCTACTACTACTACTTTCACTTCTTTTAGTTTTAAGCCTGTACTTGGCCATCATCACTTGGTGGACACTAAACAAACAGGGGTAATAGTGAAAATTCACATGGAAACAATTTTCATCAAGATCACTGACAGATGAATAAAACGAAATGACAATAGCATGTTTAGAAGCATTTCACGAGAGTGTTTCCCCCCACAGGTAACCTCCAACCTCCAGCATTGCTGATCCCTGACACCAACGTGCAACACAGACACCATGGACGACTTACAGTCAACGCTCTCCATAATCTTCCTCCTTTCTCTGTTGCTCCATCTCTCTCTCTCTGCTTTCTCAGCTTCCAAACCACCTTCAGCCCTGGGAAGAGAACAATTTTATCACAGATCAAAATGAGCATCATCATGAAGCACTAGTCAGATTTCTCAGCTCTACTTGAATGAGAGAATGAGAGAAAGGGGAAAAGAGGAAGACTTTTCTCTGCATGCCTTCTTTGTAATTGTGGCGATATGGGTTTTATGACACTTTGGCCAAGCTGTTTAGTATACCATCGTTTACAGAGAGAGACAAGAGACACCAAACATTTTGGAGAAAATGCAGGTGTCACCAAATATTTCAAAATTAAACATTTGACATATGAAAAAAAAAATTTATTCTCTACAGTACAGGCGACAAACTTTCATACTTCTTTTTCAGCCCATTGAAGAATGCAACTTTTCTGCTAATGATCATGCCTATATCTTATACAGGTGACTGGTTTTCTTTGTTACAGATAACATGCCACATAAATATAGATGACAGAGACGGAAAAAATTATTAAGTTTATTCAGTGTTTAAGGCCAATGGCCCACATCACATCACATAAAACACTCATTTGTTAAATAAAGTTTCCATAATGAGAAAACACAGGTTGTGAACATATCTCTTGTCATGGAGTGTTGTGTTCATTCACAACTAAAAGCCCACATAACTTCATAATAATTGCTTTGACTGAACAGTTCATTCCAGTACACAATGGCAGACCCTGGAAGATATACAGTTTTTTTAGCACACATTTCTGTCTTTCACATTTCAATTTTTGTTTAGTGTCAAGTACACATTTGCCCCAACTTTAGTTGATGAAAACTGTATAAACAACTTCTGCAAATAAAATGAACTCCAGAACTTACAAACATGAGTCTGACTTCTTTACCTCTGAATAAGGAAAAACCTCTTCTCTTTATGTTCTCAATACGTCAATATCACAAGATCAGATATATGTGGCCAAGTGATATCAATGACATTACACCTCTTCCTTCTTTCTCTCTTTCCCCCAACCCACCCACCTCACACCTTCTGATCGCCAAGGATAAAGGGGGTTGGGGGGAAGGGGGTGATATATCTTTTACCCACAATATGTTAGAGTTTACATCTTTATATTTTCACATCCCCTAGAAACACACAACTGAAAATCCATTAAAGTTTTTACAAAACTATCACAAAACAGCCACTCACCAGGCTTCAGCACAGGCCCTGTCCTTAGGGAACACAGGACGGTCGTCCAGGTACTGCAGGTTTTGCTGTGAGGACATGTTGTAAGTTAGTAAGTTTATTCGGTGTTTAAGGCCATTGACCCACAGCACATCAAATAAAACACTCATTTGTTAAATAACGTTTCCATAATGAGAAGGTACAGGTTGTGCACATATCTCTTATCACGGGTCATGCTGTCTTGTCATATCTCCATTTTTTTAAACAGTGAAAATGTGACTTCTTTTTAAGCTCACTCTTTGTTATGAACTATTTTCACTGTTATTAAAACTGGAGATACAACAAGAAAGCACTGAGGTCATGTTTTCCTCAGCTCTTCTTCCTCATGGTCCTCCTCCTTCTCCTTCTTCTTCTACTGTTCTTACTCCTTCTTTTTCTTTTATTTTAGTATCGAATCACCAGAGCTTGGACATCCTCTTTACCTTGGATCTTGTCTGAAGACCATGTGCCTCCGCAGAATTTATATTTTACAAAAAGAGTGCGAATCTGTATAAGTTTAACACCTCCTGCAACCCTGTACTGTCTTTTTAGAGGAAGGACCCCCAAATTTAATGTCCAGCTCCAATAGGACTGAGCCAAATCGGAAAATTTGTCTAAAGTACCTTTCCCAAGGACACAACGTCGGATCAACCCGAACCAGCAATATCACAATTACAAATCCGGTAACCTATGACAGCTAGACTATCAATGCCACCTACTATTCTACATCTAGCACGGAAGTACTAAACAACAAAAACAAACAAACAAAGCTCAACAAAACAAGCAAAATGTCAAATAAGAATCAAGTTCTCGCACAAAAACACTCACCAGTTTCACAGTCATATTTTTTCGGTAATACTTGATTTCTTGTATAACTGCGTTCCCCGTCAAGTTCAGAACTCGCTGAAATCATTGCACAAAGAGTTTATTAGCATTTCATGTCATACTGACTGATGGAACAACACATGAAAGAAGGTGTGAAGTGAGTCTATGTAAAAAAATTAACTTTCCATGTGACCGGTTTACACATGCCAAAAGTATGATTATGACTAACAAAAAAAACCCATTATGTTCATGACTACATGATGTTCCTTTCCCTTCCAAAAGTGAAACAAGTGAATACTCTACTGGTTATTTAAAGGTCAGTAAAAGAAAAAAGAATAACAGACTGTCCAATGAATTGAAGAAAAGCACCTCTGAACAGCAATGGGGGAAAAGTGCCGATACTACAGTATAGAGAAGAAAAAAAATAGTGTGCTGACAGGAAGGGGTTAAATTAACAAGCAAAATCTCTCCAGCCACATCAAGGTCAGTTTATGCATTAACTCCCCTCCCCTTCTCTATTGCATTCCTCATCCCCATCCCCACCCACTTTGCACACCTTTCCACGCCTTTTCACACACACAATGGCTGTAACAGATATGTAAATACCACAACACTGAACTGGGACAAAGAGTGAAAGCTTGTTCGTTTTAGTAAGAGCTTTACGGCACTATGAGGTCATGTCAAATGCCGAAGATTAGATGTGTTACAAAACAAACATAAAAAAGAAGGAGGAGAGATAAGGACCATAGGTGTTCGATAGGAAAGAAGGAGCAAACCACACCAGAGCACCCACCAACCACCCACAGTGAAAGCCTAGGGATTCAACTGATCATCAATAGCAATGACAAAACGGCAACATCAACAGCAACAGCAACAAAAATTCTTCCACCCGTTTGATGTTTCAAAAAAAGGAAGAGACCAAGAAGGCAAAAAGGAAATCTACCAAGTTCTTCATCTTGATCAGAACGTCAATGGCATCGGGGTCATCAATTTTGTTGTGTGAGAGATCCAGAATGGACAGATTCGGACACTCCACCAGGTGGGAGAGATCATCGGCAGAACGGAGTTTATTATGCGAGATGTTCAGTGTGTTCAGGACAGGCAGACAAGCTGGACAGAAAAAAACACAAAATATAGAATTTTTTTCAGTTTTGAAGAAATTAATGTATTACAATCATCTAACCGTTTATTTTGAAACAAACAATTTCATAAAGTCCTTCTGAAGAATATAATGTCAATCATGTACATGGCAACCACAACATACATATTCAATTTGCAGGAATACAGGTTTGCACAACTTACTAGGACTAAAAAAAAGTTATACTTTAGGAAGAGCCAACACACAAGAAAAAGTTTTTCATTCATGTTTTTAAATCAGCACCGAAATGAGGTTTTTCAAAGTATTCAGCAGAGTTGCTATGCAGATGAAATCATCATTGACAAAATAGATCTCACAGTATTTTTTTTTTTTATGTTTCCCCCAAACTTTCAACTTTCTCACTCTTCCAAATAGGCAAACACACAATATCACACATACAAGCATACTCCCACACATATACATGCATGCATGCACGCACACACACACACACACATACACAAACACACACACACATACATACACACATATATAACACTTGCACGAATATACTCTCAGGCACACACACTCAGAAACACATGCATGAGTATTGTGTGCAGACACACATAAATGTGTGCAGTGACAAACACACTATCAAACATACACACAGCAGTCACACACACATACCTAGGTTCTCAATTCGTGTAATCACGTTATGCGACACGTTCAGATTATCCAACTTCTGCAGGGCCTCCAGATTCTCCAACTTGCCAATCAAGTTCTGCTGCAGATACAAACAGCGCAACTCTGTCTGTTTATCGAGGTTCTGGATCTTGTTGATGCCATTACACTCCAGCCAAAGGCACTTGAGACCAGTATACTCTTCCAGGTTCTCTATATGGTAGATACCTGAAGTTTGGACATATATAAAATAGTAACAGGTGAGTGAGAAGACAGGAGAAATCAACATCTCTTTACTGCGGAATCTGAAGAAGTGGGAGGAATAATGGTTGTATGAACTAGACTGATTAGTGGGAGAGGCTAAAATTTCCAGAATTTTCAAGCATAATTTCGTCTGCCGTCGTTGCTTTTAGTCCTTGTTGCTGTTATTGCTTGTTGCTGTTGCTGTTGTTGTTGTTGATAGTGCTCTTTGTACAAGTCTGATTCAGCAACTCAAAGAACAACCTTTAGCTTAGTGCTTTTTTATAAATTGTGAAGACCAATAATGCTATGTTCCACTGTGTTCAACAATTAAATTTAGAAAGAAAGTCGGGAACAGGATAACAATCATTCAAACTTGGGAAGCAAACAATATGATCAACAAACAAACAAAATAAAAGGAGAGTGAGCGAGCGAGAGAGAGTGAGTGAGAGAAAGAAAGAGAGAAAAAGAGAAAGAAAGAGAGAAAAAGAGAAAGAAAGAGAGAGAAAGGGAAAGAGAGAGAAAGGGAAAGAGAGAGAAAGGGAAAGAGAGAGAAAGGGAAAGAGAGAGAGAGAGAGAGAGAGAGAGAGAGAGAGAGAGAGAGAGAGAGAGAGAGAGAGAGAGAGAGAGAGAGAGAGAGAGAGAGAGAGAGAGGAGAAAGAGGGAGAATAAGAGAGATGAGAGAGAAAGAGAGAGAGAGAGAGAAGAGAGAGAGGGGGGGAGAGAAAGAGGGAGAATAAGAGAGATGAGAGAGAAAGAGAGAGAGGGGAAGAGACGGAGGGGGGGAAGAGAGAGAGGGGGAAAGAGAGAGAGGGGGAAAGAGAGAGAGGGGAGAGAGAGACAGAGAGAGAGAGAGAGAGAGAGAGAGAGAGAGAGTGGGGGGGGGGAGGGGGTAAGGGAAGGGAGGGGGAGGGGAGAGAGAGTCTCACCTTTATAATGCAAGTAGAGAACATCATTCAACTCTGGGGTGAGATACAGTTTTAAATCCTTACAGTGCTGTCGAAGGAAGGCTTTGGTCAGAACACTGGGGTGGAAAAAAAGAGTAAAGTTAAGAAAGAATCAAACCACATCACAAAGAAAGATGATCTTTTGATGTTACATTTTTACGAGACAAAAAAAAACAACTTTTAATCTGTTAATTTTGGGAACAAGCAATACTTTCATAATTTTACAATTCCATGCATTTTCACCAGAAGTTGATTATGTTTGTGAGAAAAAGAATAAGTATGAGTAATATAAATAGTCAGATGTACAAGTACTTATCAATTTTTTTTTCAATCCACAGTAGGGTCTTGACCTCCAATGAACAAGTACTATATTGACTTAAGCAAAACTGTAATTTGTAAATCTAGTTTCCATTACTTAACTTCAATCAAGTCAAAAAAACAAAGAACTCAAATTTGGGACAATTGCTTTCATATGCTTGATTATGCATGCATGTAGTGTGAACAGTCCACTGTTTAAGTTTTTCTAGTTTGCTGAAGCAGTATTCTTTGAAGAAAGGTTTAAGGATCCCTAACACTGTCTTCAAAAAAATCAGTGCTCATTTGAGGGTCCCATTTTTATCAACCTTCATTGTGTTGCAAGGGAAGAATTTTCGTCACAAA
Source organism: Aplysia californica (assembly GCF_000002075.1). Lineage (NCBI taxonomy): Eukaryota > Metazoa > Mollusca > Gastropoda > Aplysiida > Aplysiidae > Aplysia > Aplysia californica. Next base: position 550,851 of record NW_004797443.1, read on the forward strand.
TCCAAAATTACTGTTAATATACTTCAAAGGATTATCAATTTTACAAAGCATATATGAATCATTAAAGACAGCCTCTAAGAAACTGAACGAAGACTCAACCGGATGATTCAACAGCTTTCTTCCAAAAAGAGTATCATGCATTTTACTTCCCTCAAAATATACTTGTTCGGGAAAACCAGTTGGCCAAATAGGATGAATTTGATAAAGCATAGAGAAAGAAAAATTAACCTTTAATGATGGGGTGTGAGCCTTTAAGAAGAACTTCAGAAAAGAAAGGGCCATTCAACCAATTTTGATATTCATCCTAAGTGAGGTCAGCTCATTTTGTAATGCTGTAGTATAGTTACCAACCCCAAGGAGTCATTGTATGACTTTACACTTTAATTTTCAGTTACTACGTTCTGAAACATTGTCAAAGGAACTTACCTTGGATATTTACTTTTATTTTCTTTGTCCTCTTCAGGCACATTTCCACCACTTTTCTTCAGTTCTGTGTTATTATTGTTTGTCTCTGAAAATGAAAAGAAGATTTTCTGACTTAAGAATAGTACGTCTCAATGTGATATGACTCCATCAGCGAAACTTGACATTCACATTCACTGCTCTTTATTTTCTAAATTTCATCTATATTTTTTTTTTAATTACCAGTCTTTAAATTTTTTAAATCTGGGACAAGGTACATTACAGATATAGCATTTTATTCCAAATATTCAGACAACAGTTATACATTACCAAAATATGCCAAGCTAATACCAGCACAGAAATAATACAGGCTTTAGAGAGCAGAGCCCTCTACGTACACAAGCAGCAAACAGTATTTTCCAGTATACATATATCTACATAAATGTTCTTTTCAAAATAAAAGAAAAAGCCTTTAACTCATTCGCTACATATTTTTTTCGGCTTGTGGACGAATTTTTTTAGGGAGGGCAAAATGAGATGACGACTAGAGCGCAGTTCAAAGGTCTTTGGGGCCACAAATTCAAATAAATACCAACATAAAATATTTATATACCAGAATTTTCAGTATGCTTTGTAGAATACATCAGTAATGTTTATTTGTGCATTTTTCAACTTTGGCTCCTGCTGTAAGAGGCGATTAAGCAACACAATTTTGCTTGGATGCGGAAAAATTGTTTAAATAAAAAACTATAATAATCTTAGGTGAAACTCAAAAAATATGTTCCCACCTAGTCAAATTATATATCAAAATAACCATAAATAAATATAGAACAGGAATATATTGAAAAATTGGCAGTTATTTACATATATTCCATAAAATTTGTACCTTTGGATCATAACATCCAATATTGAAAATGTAAAAAAAAAAATTTATAATCTCGGAAAAAAGGACAAGATGCATTCACAAACAGAAAAAAAACACACGTATCTTATATGAAATTATTCAGAATTGCATTTGGAATGAACCTATATGTGTCTCGACAGGTACTTTTTGTGTAATTTCACCAAAAAGAAGTGCATGATTTCGGGGAGAAAAAAATATTTTGACAATTTAGATCTAGACCTAATCTAGATCTTGCACTGAAAAATATTGATTTCTCAATAACAGACCACTTAAAATTTCAATTTGAGTCCAATATAGTATTATTATTCTAAAAAAGAGTCCTACATTTCTTTAGTGAGCAAAATAATGATACATTTTGTTGTATAAAAGTACTAAGACTGTGGTGCCTGGGCATAATTTCGGCATCGCAATAAAACAGTCACAAAAACTTTGAAATCACGATTCAAAACTGAATCACAACTTTCGATTTTCGGTGATAATGCTTGACCCGTAATTAAGTCAATGTTATATTATAACCTTATTTTAACATGGATATGTGGATTGGACTAAAATCAAAGCAAGAATTATAGGTAGTTCTCGAGCCGTCGGAGGCGGCTTGGCGTACAGAAGAAACTTTCGCCGCGCCGCGCCGCTGCCCACGGCTCGGCGTAGCGAATGAGTTAAGTCATCAGCGTTAATTGAGAATCTTGTTCAACTTTTTGTTTCATCGTTTTAAAAGCTCAATATTTAAAATACAAAACGTACCCAAAGACAGGATATCACAATCTCTATAATTTCAGTTTTAAAGAGAACAGATGTACTGTTATACTAAATTTCACCTACCTGTTTTGGTATTGTTGTTGGATGTGTCAGTACTGTTTCCTTCTGTCTGATCAGCTTTCTTTTCCTCACTGAATTTTGTGGTTTCAGGAGGGTCAGACACCTCAACAATTTTGGGTACTGTAACATTCTGTTGTTCAGACAGAGGGTTACTGTCTTCTAATACTTCAATAGATGGCATGTTTGTCTCTTGTTTGATTCACATTGAATACTGTGGAAAGATTATGAAATACATACAGTTTATGTAAAATAATTGCATCTGAACTTGATTATTTAAATATATATCATAAATAAGTAGGCTACATCATATATGTAGTTAAAACAAATAACAAATTTCATAAGGTTTTAGTTTTACGAATCTGTGCGTCTTCTTTGGGTAGGCCTAATTTCTGCTTGTCCTCACACCAGAAATGTCATTATAGTTTTATCTCTCCCTTTGCCTACTGATGCCTGTTGGATTTCATTTGAGTTGAAAATAAATTCTAATTCTTTTTTTACTAATCTGATTATAATGTATAGCCAAAACTGGGTAATGTTATGAATTTTCTTCCACAAAATGGACATCATGTCAAACTCATCAAACTGTCAATTATTTGCTCATAATATCACACACATAGGACGCAAAGACCCTACCACAGAATCAGTTTTGCTCTAGAAAAAAAAACGTGTTGAAAATAAGAACTGCCGCGGTAGTGTGGATCTGCTGGTAGACCTGCTCTGACTCTGACTATCTAAGGCAGACTTATTAGACTAAGGTGTTCCCAGATCATTCCAGATAAATCTCAATCTCGTAATAAGGCCAAACATAAAACCAGCGGAAGCACATGGTATGTACCCTTTGCCCTTTGGCAAATTGCCTGAAAATTGAAGCCCACATGTCTCCGCTAGTAGTTGACAATGATCTGTAACTGTAAATACTTATGCGTACGTCGGTTTGCTTTCCGGCGGCTGTAGCTCAAATTCAATGTACAAAATTAAAACTATCCAGGTTGTATTACTGAAAAAGGAACTCTTTAACATCAAAAACGCGATCATGTAATGCAGAATTTTTTCCTTACTTGAATATATGCTGCGACAATCTCACTGAAGTACACTATCTAGAAATAAAGCGAGCTCAGTGTTTACAAACACCCGAACAGACTTGTTCTTCAACGAACCGACGCGTCGCCAAGAAACGGATAAACACTCTTCCGATTGTACCAGTTTTTTAAAAAGTTGTGAAAATGTAGCGAAACAAACCAAGGGAAATAACCATACGTTTGTGATTAATTTGGTTTTAGTTTTAGTTTAGTTTTAGCGCGACAGTATAAAAGACAGGTCCGTGCACCATTTATAGATTGTCTTTTCTCTTTATTTTATATTGTCTGGCATTTCCCAGCCAATAACTGTTAATATTAAGGGGTTGGGTTGTTGTTTTTTTCAATGTAGGAAGCCACAGGGCTTATCAAAACCACCGCAACATGACGTACGTTCCAGTAGGTACATGACGTAGTTAAATTTAATTATAGGGAAATCAGTCTCTCTCTCTCTCTCTCTCTCTCTCTCTCTCTCTCTCTCTCTCTCTCTCTCTCTCTCTCTCTTTCTTTCTTTCTCTGTCTCTCTCGTTTTCCCTCTCTCTTTCACTCTCTCGTACTCGATCTGTCTCGCTTTCTGTCTACATGTCGCTGTCTTTCTGTCTCTTTCTCCTCATCATCCTCTCAGGATATCTATCTTATAATTGTTACCTGGAGGATAGACAGATTGTCATCCTGTTAGGTGATAAAATGCCATTATGCACAATGTTCAGTTATCACTCAATGTATTGTACAGTAGCTTACGATACGAACTCATTTTCAGACACAAGCAAAAGAGAACGGGGAGGGAAAGAGAGAAAGAAGGGGAAAGAGAGAGAATGGGAGAGAGAGAGAGAGAGAGAGAGAGAGAGAGAGAGAGAGAGAGAGAGAGAGAGAGAGAGAGAGAGAGAGAGAAGGGGAGAGAGAGAAGGGGAAAGAGAGAGAAGGGGAAAGAGAGAGAGAAAGAGAGAGAGGGGGGGAGAGAGAGAGAGATAAACGCCCTAACAACTTGGGGGGGGGGGGGGAAGGGCGCCACTTGTACGTCGTATTTCTTTTCAGTCCTTCTGTTGTTTCCGTCTTGCTTTTACTCTGCACTAAATTATGGTTTGTTGTGTCGATGTTGTCTTTACTGCTTAGTGTTGGGGAAAAGTAAGACAGACAGACAGAAACAACAGAGGGAAAGTAAAGAAGTAGGACCTACCAGTGGCGGTGCCCTCCAACCATCCGCAGGATGTGCTTAGACATTGGGAAGTTGGGGGGGGGGGGTGGTGAGTGCTGTAGGCTTTTTAAAATTTGTTTCAGTAGATGTTTAACGGCGCTCGAAACTGCATAAGGTCATATGAGCGCCAGAAGGTTAGAGGTGTTACAAGAGAGTAAGAAAAATAAAACAAGAAAGAGGGGAGATAAGGACAATAGATGTTAGATTGGAAAAAAGAAGCAAATCACACCAGAGCACCCGCCAATCACCTACTGTTATAGGCTTTACTTTATTTTCTAGTCGTATATGTGTGTAACTGGGTGCATCTATAGCAAGCAAAGTCTGCTTAATACAAAAACTCATCCACCAATGTCAGGCGATTTCCAATGCATCTATAGAGGAGAATAGTCTATACGAATAAATAGAAGAAATAAGCATTCAGAAGACTAGTCGCTTCCCTTGAATTATAAAGTTCTATCTGCTAGTACCTGAGAAATTTGACCTAAAAAAATTCGAGTTTCTAAACATGTCAAGCTTTTTCGAATGCAGTTCCTCGAATATCTTGACAACGAGCTGATAAAACATGTGGTTTCTGACCTTATCGTTATAGCTTTACAACTCAGAACGACTAAAAATGTCAAATAGAACTCTGTAATTTTAAGGTAGAGAAGTGGCATCTTCTAGGGCCAATGAGACCAAAACTGGCAGAGACCAGTTTAACACGTTTGGATTTTCAGCATTCAAAAACTTCATTTTTACTTGTGGATGTGCGTAGCTTCAGGACTTCTCTCTTGGCTTCAGCATTTCTAATACGTGAAGCCTCACATTATTTTCTTTGCTCTGTGATTACTGCTCTCCAACTGGGTCTGCCAGGAACTTAGCTCATCCATGTCAAGGGATTCATGTTGGAATGCGAACAAGACGAAGAACAAACACATCACACAACACATACCATTTTAGCCATCCTTTGACTTCGCGTAACAAGACACAAATAATAAATATACCTGTATACAAATTAATGAAGTAAGTAAAACCAGGCTGATAGAAATAGAATATTATTCTTTTATTTACGTTCACTTGCATTGATACTTCTGACTTTCCTTCCTTCATTGGAAACAGATACAGTAACTAACACTATAAGGAACAAACTAAAGGCACACAGAAAAGACCGATAGGCCTATTGTGCGGGATACATCACAGATTTCCTTTGTCTTCAATGACGATTAGTTGAACATTCAATTCATAAACAAATCAGGAAGCACTGTGTATTGGAACTCATTGAACGCACTGAATGTCTGCATGTTATTGTAAATTATGAAAATAAAAGTAACTGAACATATGTATTTTTCGCAGTATCTCTTTTACTTTTAAAACTTTAAAGATCAAGGGACACTGAGTGGGTTGAAGTACAGGAAGCGTAACTGCTCCATTGAATCGATGGACTGCTACAAAAACTGCACACCCTTTGTAACAGAGGTCAAGACTGTACTTCTCTGCATTATTATTTTTTCTCCTCTCTTTTCTATAGATGGGTCATTCCACAAAAAATGAAACTACAGCAAAACACGAATCGTGGAACTGATAATCTGCTGAAGAAAATTTGATGCGGTGATAGAGCCACTATTTTATTTTTTATCCTGGGTCCTGATTTTGGCGCCGATATTTGGAGGTTACAAAAAAATGAGTTGACATGGTGCAAATTGTTGTTTCAAGAAAAACAAGATGATGGTGGTGATGATGACGGTGACAATAAAGATGCTGTAATGTTGGAAATAATGTGCATGTTAATCTTAGTGCTAAGTCATTTCTGTTTTTAAATGCATAAGATGAATATTTGGAGTGATTTTCTTTCAGTCAGAACACAACGTTTTATGTTACTGTGGTACATTGTATTGTATTGTAAAGCGCTCAGAGCCTGTGTACTCTAATCGGGGTTGAGCGCTATATAAATGTCATATTAAGTGTATTTTATTTTTTTGTTTGGCGCTTACTCTAGATCTGGGGGCAGGACACAATCCTCAGATAGAGCCATTATTAGTTTTTCTTTGTTACAAGCATCCTTCCCCTTACCAACCCCCCCCCCCCCCCCCCCCCCCCCCACAAAAAAACACCCTGGCTCTAGCACTGCAAGGATTTTTTTTTCAGCAGATCATCATCCCCATGTTACATGTGTCACTGCAGTTTCATTTTTCATGGAGTGGCCCAGATGTTTTGCCCGAGGGTCTGGTGTAGGAAAAAATAGATGCTCAAAATCTCACAACATAAGATCCACTTTCATTGTGGTCTATATAATGTGTCTAGCAGGGCAGTAAGCTTTTACTAATACAAAAGTACATTGCACTTATAATTAAGGGATATGTGAAAATATTTTGACGATATCAAAATGGTATTGAGACAAAAATTGGCAAACACAATCCAGACATAGCAAAAAGGACCAGCAATAAAGAGAACGATAAGGAGAGGTGGTGATGACTGTGGTCGAGCATGAAAACACTTTAATGATATGATATCACAATGGTAATGCGGCAAAAATTGGCAAAAAGAATCAGAAATATAAAGAAGGATGAGGAAGGATGGTACTGACAGTGGTGGAGGTGTGTGTAAGTCTTACACACACCTAGATCTAGTAAGTGTGAGTGTGTGGGGGCGGGGGGTTAAGGTATGGGGTAGGATGAGAATCCCACTGACAAAACACAGCCTCACAGGTAAGCTCAGTTTTTAAAACAATCTTTAAGTATATGAGAGAAAAACATTCATAAAGGGAGAAAAGTAGATTATACCAAAAGCAAAGAAAAAAAAACAACAAACAAACAAACAAACAAAAACTTCCAGCCAAAGCTGCTGAACTTGGAATGCACAAAATATTTTATGACTCTGCATCAAAGCACCTTGCATATTCAGAGACACATAGATGTACCACACAAGAACAAAACATTATTCTACACTCCATGACAAAAGAATTACAAAAATATATATTCAGGGAAGTCATAGGAACAGTAGCACAATCAGACTGTCTCTTGAGTCAATCAAAATAAGGTTCCAGGCCATGACATTACATTATTCAGAAGCAGACACAGAAGAGACAAATAATGTCACACACACTGAAACTAGTCCTGTGCACCAATGAATACAAGAAACAAGAACATATATAACCTACTCTTTAACTCCTGAGTTATGGTAAGCTGTTATAAGCTATAAAAAGTGCGAAAAAAAACAAAACATGTGCTTTCCACCTTTTTTTCAATCTGGCAATGCAAGGGAAAAAAATAAAAATAACTCCACTGAAAACACTGAGCCTCATTCAACTCTTAAAAAACAAAATATATACACTGTATCTACAGTAATGTCAGTGTAAGATGAACATTTTCCATTTTTAAAAAACAAACAAAAAACAAATCAACATAAAAACATAATGATCATGACAAGATTGTCAAACTATTTCTGTACCCAGGAAAGATAATAAAACACCTCCAAAAACTTCCACTCTTCACTGCTACCTCCCATAAGACCCTGTGTCAAGTGGGGCTTAAACTCTCAAACAAACAAAAAATCCCAAAACAAACTATCATAAACATAATATCAGCCTCTGTAACCTGTAAATTCCTACAAAAATTGAAAGCAATCAAACTGGCATACTACAGAAAGACCTAGCACCAATGGCTATTAAATTTAATTTGAAAAACTACAAGGCCAAGGACAAAGCCACGCTATAGACAGAGGCAACAAAAGGATAGAAAAAAAGAAAGACCAGAAGCACCCTCCAACCCCCTGCATACAGTTTCTAACAACACAATTTCTTTTTGACTTAAAAGGAAGCACATATACACAATAACGATCATTTAGAGAAGGAGAAAAGACAGACAGACAGACAGACAGACAGACAGAAACAACAGCAAGAAAGAGGAGTGGAACCTATTAGTGGTGACCACCACTTACTTGCACAATTTATTTATAGGGGAAAAAAACAAGAACAAACACAATTCCAAAGCCAATATACACTTCTGCATTCCTCACTCCTTAAATGAGGCAATGCATTAACAGACATGTGATCGAGACAAAGAAGAATGAAGAGCTCAAGGAAGTACACACACAACATGTGCCTGTGAGATCAAGAGAATTTTAAAAAACCCCAAATAGGTATAATACATAATAATATATTATTATACATACAAAGTACATATATCTGTATCGTGTGACCTCAAAACAAAAGTAAAACAAAACAAAGGGTATAAATATGAAACTCGTAACCAACACCAGGGTCTCATGCATATTACATAATTACATACGATGCATTTTGTTAGCAAACACAGACACATGGACTAAATATGCGTACGGGTTCAAATTAATCACATAACAAAAATAATTATCTCTATAATATCAAAGCATTTTCCCCAACACAATATCAACTGAAAGCTCTGCGAGCAACAGAAACATACAGGGTCTTATCGTTGGGAATATGAGTTAACATCAGTCTATGTCCGTGTATCAAATATCTGTCTGTCCGTCAGTTTGAATTTTACATAGGATTCTACTCATCTCTCTCAATTCCTGTCACCATTTTCCCTTCCATTTCTCCTTCTATATCAGTCTGGGAAAACACACATACACTCATACATACATATATGACGCATCGTGGTGAAATCAAACGCTCGTCAAAATAATGAAATAAAAAAAAAGCATTTTTCTGCCCGTAAGACAGTGTTTATCAATTTGTTGTGTTTTTTGGTTCAACAGCTTTTATGAGATTTTTACTGAAAAACAGCACAAAGGCACAAAAACATAAATTTGAGATTTCCAAGGGCACTCAAGCTTTGGAAGTTATTGAAATCTGGCGGCCATTTTCTCTTTAATTTTACCTCTGACACCAAGTTCCCCCCAATCTCATTCAATCGTAAGTATCTCAACTTTCATTCAAGATAGATGTGTAATTTTTTTTCATTAAAAGCAAGGCAAATGAACAAGCTTTACTATAATTATAATATCAATCTATCTCAATATGCCCCAAAATTGACGAGTGCCTGATTCCACAGCGTTGTGACACATATAATAATAAATTATAATATTCATAGACACAATAACACCTTGAGAGACAAGCGAACCAAAACAGGGGCATTTTTTAGATACGAGCTGGAGTTAGGCAGATTTTTTTGCCTTGGGATTCGAGCTGAATTTTGAGATGCGAGCGCACTTAGTGACGACTAGGTTCGACCGGATATATATATTTCCCTATCTCTTTTTATCTCTCTCTCTCTCTCACTTTCTCTCTTCCTCTCTCTTATCATTTTTTCATCTAAATGTCTTTTTTTTTAAAACAAATTTTATATAACCAACATATATCAACAAAAACGAAACAAAAAGCAATGGCATAATATCATATGGACTCTATATTCAAAGGAAGTAAGCAACATGTAAGCAGGGACGAATGAGGAATCGATTGCCATTCAAAACTTCTTGATAACAAGAAAACAACATAATTTATGGAACATTTAAAATGCACAGAATAAAAACGGAAATCTGCAGGGGTATTAATAACTAGTAACCGAAAGGCTTTAAGGGCCCTTTTAACACATTTAAGAGGAAGGATCTCCGAGTGCAATATCCGTTTCCATCAAAAGACTATGGTAAGTAAGTGGAGAGCCTTGAAAACTTCCAAAACAACCAAAGCTCTAGTTCAAGAACGCCCTATTAATTAATTAAGGATTCAAAACAAAGTCAACATCGCGCATTTAAAGGAAAAACAAAAATCATTTAAAAAAAACTGTACACTGATCACCCACAAGAATCATGAATAGCGAAGGAAAAAGCTAAACTTTGACTGGTACTGGTAGTGTTGTTATCATGTAGAACATAAAATAAGAGCTTTATTATGGTGCACTATTTATTTATAATTTAATACAATCATATGCAGTGTGACATAAGAACTTTCTCCGCGACTGAATATTTCAAACAAAGTATGATAGGAAATGGATGAGCTTGAATGGAAGTATAATTGCACTTGCTGGGATATACATTTAGTCTTAGCATCTTCAACCACATAAAATATATAAATCTTGACAATCAAGAATATAAAAATACTGTTTACACGCACATGCAAAGAGCACATTACATAGAGATGAAGCACCAGTATCATAAATAGTGAGAGTCTCATAAAAAAAGAGTCCCTTTGCTTTGTCCCCCTCTTTGCTCGTGGCAGCTGTCTGTGGCACAACAGCATGGCAAAAGGACGCTACTCGGCACCATTGACAAGTCTTCCAATGACAAGTCTTCCAATGACAAGTCTTCCAATGACAAGTCTTCCAATGACAAGTCTTCCAATGACAAGTCTTCCAATGACAAGTCTTCCATTATGACTCCAAACAAGGTCTTTGATTTCAAGACAAAAAGAAAAGTCTAGAGACAACAAGAGGAAAGCAGCTCATATGTGTAAAATGGGGAAATGGTATAGGGTTAATGCCCCTATCAACACAATTCGGTTATTTAAGAAGCCATCTCCTGTTTTAGTTTTAGTAAGGTTTTTTACTGTGTTCGCAACTGCATAAGGTCATATGAGCGTGAAAAGACAGAGCTAAATAGGAAATTTGTGTAAAGTGCCTTTTCCAAGGACACAACATCGGACTGATTGAGGCTCAAACCCCTGAACCATCAATCTCGCGATTATGAGTCCGGTAACCTAACCACTAGGCTGCCAACGCCACCCTCATATGGGTGGTTGACGATAAATGTTTTACACATCCATAAGCACGATATACAGTCTAGCATAGAAATAACGAAGACATTCACAGCCAAACATGCCCATAGGAAGCAGATTTTCAAGTCTCAAATGTTTTCTTAAGCAGGTATATTCTTTGTATTCAAAATACGTTCATAACTAAATTCGTCCATAAAGAAAACATTTTTGTGTCATAGCAATTTTGTTATGTGTGTGCTTGATTAACCATTAAGAAGCCTGTAGTCAGGGCTATCTTGGTCTGAGACAGACACAGCATCTAAACAAACAGGCAGTGAAATTCAATAAAACAACTTCCCAAGCAGGAATTGAACTTATGTCTTCTGCGTGCAATGGCAAAAAGCATAACCATTATACCAGACACCAAATCTCGTGAGCCTGACAATATGAGTACAAAGAACTACAAACAAAGAACAACTAAAAGTAGGTACAGGTGGTATATTTTTCTGTAACAGGAAACCTATGCCTGGTTGAAGCAGCATATCCCCTAAATGAAGGGTCACCGAACTTTTTTTTTGCAGAGGGTTGGACAAGTGAGAGCATGCCAAGCGCGGGTCCGATAACTGTTTTGTTCAATACTATACACTGATGTATTAAATGAAAAATTTACAACAGTAAAGCCGAGCAAGAGCGTGATACATAATCAAAAAAGTATTAAGTCTATAAAACCACATATAGGTTCTACTTCGAACTGCACAGTTCAACGAAAAGAATAAAATATTTCGGAGACCAAGTAGCCTACTGGACATGTTACAAACACATTGTTCCTAGTATTTTTCCCGCATAATAGTGGGTCAGACAAAATGACCCTGTGGACCCGGATCCAGCTGTGGATCACAGTTTCGTGATCCGTGACCTTAATAATCCTGATTATGACAACAGAGGCATAAAACATCTACAGCAACTTAGAGAATCTCTGAGTAAGTCGTTACGCAGATCCTGAGTAGGCATTTGTTTGTTTGCACTTCTTTTCACATGAGCTATGGTTGGCACCAAACACTTGATCCTCTCAGACTGCTTAACACAATTTTGGCCAATAATTTGGCAAAATTTCCTACCCTGTACCATGCCAGGTGCAGAAATGACAGGAAGAGTTTTTTGAAAAATTTGACAATTTTAAAGCTAACATTACTGTGAGAGTCAACTTTCTCTTTTACATACTGACTAAGCTATACTTTCCCATTAGGAATAGTACACAGACTTTGCTCTCCTTATCATTTGAAGCAACTCTGTCAGCAGCCAGGGGACATAATTTTGAGTTTATTGTAGTATGAAGAAGAATACAAAATATGAGAGAAGGCAACTTTAGATTATTAAGCTTTTCTTACAGAAAATAAATGCTTTGCATACAAAGCAAATAATGAGTATTGACATACAGGAATTCTCGACTATGTACTAAATAACATTAATAATAATAATACAATATGAAGTATCAGTAATGACAGTAATAATAAAAATAAATTGGCCCAAGCATACTACAATTTGACGAAGTGTAAGCACTCAATAGTTTTTCAATCGTGAAAAGAAACTTCACACAATAGGACTTCATGCTGTCTCTCCCTCTCTACTTTTTCTTCCCAACTTTTCCCTTTCTTACCATTTGACACCAACACTCCCCCTTCCTGGGTCTTTCTCACACAAATACATGTATACAAACTCTCTCCCCCCTTTCTTTTCTCTCTCTCTCTCTCTCTCTTTCTCTCACTGTCTATCTCTGCCTCTCCCATAACATAATACATGAAAGACTTTCCAGGCAAAAAACTATAGAACAACACACACAAACCCCAAGAGAAACTCCTCAAAGTACAAAAGGCACACGACAGGACGTACCGGAATAATATAAAAAGCAAAGCTTTGACTTTGAAGTTAATGTATACATAAATTTCTGAAGTTAAGCATGTTATATGTACTTTATGCTCTTAGGCCAGTCATTAACAATCTGATCTAACACCAACAGTCACCATATCCTCATAATTCAGCATAAAAGAGGAAATAAAATTTACATTTCCTCAAAAGGTTTTTTCACTCAGAACTCGGGCATTTTTACGGATCAAGAAATCCACAAAAATGCAATAAATAAGAACATTATATAAGTTTAACTCCTCTTCCAGTTCTATAAGATTATTAAATCGACAGGACGTCAGAGTTTTATATCCATCACTGATAAGAAGGAGTCAAGACTGCAGAGAGCCCAAAAAATTCCCGAAACAACTGAAGTCTGAGGAAGAAAATTTGAATCTGAGTCATCAGCGGCACCATACCCAAGCACGGTGTCTAAAAAGCTGGAAAAACTGGTAGAAACTGAAAAATTCTGCAAAAATGATGAAGAGTGAACACACTCAAGCTGGGGCTGTTTATGGCACTCACAGAAACGGTTATGACACTAAAGCTGCGCTCAATCAGCACATTTCCTCCACACATGATAGCAAACTGTTTTCTGTACAATTCTCTTTCCTCACAGACAATAACACCAGCTGAAAACAGTAACTGATAGTTTGCTTGCTCCATCCTGAACTGGAGAAATTCTGTATTCCCATTTTATTTGCGCACGCGTCATGAATTCGCGATTTTCACGATTTCTGAAACAAATCTCCAAATTCAAGTCCTTCGCCAAATGTTTGAGAATTATTTCATTATTTAAGTGTTACATGTGATACCCCAATACTTTGTCTTTTGCAGTCCGTATGTTTCTTATTCATCTTCTAACTATGCAGGTAAAATGTACACAACAGGATCCAGATGTATAAAATACATCAGCGGTGTTTTCCTTAAACCTGTTTTCTGCACTGCACCATATTGGAGTTCAACTGCACTAAAAAAATGAGATGGCTGTATACTACTATGCATCTGGGAGTATGTCAGACAAAATACATGATACAGGGCTACCTAAGTTACGAATTCAAAACATTCGCAAAAAACGGAATGGGACATATGTGAAAAAAAGAGCATGCAAAAAATCCCTGTGTACAGTAATGGAGAGGGTGATGAGAAAAGTACTTCAGAGGTCACAAAATAATAAATGACATTTATATAGCGCTCAACCCCGATTAAAGTACACAGGCTCTGAACGCTTTACTATGCAGTACAATAGTAACATAAAATGTTGAGTTTTGACTAAAAGAAAATCCCTCAAAATATTCATCTGGTTAATTTAAAAACAGAAACGACTTCAGCTGACATTTTAATGAATCAAAAGATTTGATCTCAGAGGTCCACAGCCACTCCCCCTCTCCCTTCCCCCACCCGTTTTACACTACACTATAGGGGTTGTTTTTCCTTACATCTCTTGTAGCTTCAACAACAAACAAATCTGACAACATAATACAAATTCAGAAAAATGGGCAAAAAAGCAAAAGCAAATTAAATTTTCGTGTGACTACAACAAAATGTATCAAAATTGTGACCAATATCAATGCAATTCTTTCAATAAAAGCAAAGTAAACACACACACACACACAAAAAAAGTCATTAAAAAGACATACATAACAGTACATTTTGTACACAAGCAAACAAACATCCCGTTGCACATACAAAAGATTGTCCAATACTCCTTCTGACAATGGTCTTCAATAGGTCCTGACATGGTCATCAAATGAGTCTTTACTTTTCATTTCATCAAGAGCTTTACGCAGATCAGAAGATTTACTTGAGAGTAACATATAAAGAAAAGAAGAAGAGATAAAGACGATAGACGTTCGATGAGAAAGAAGGAGCAAACCACACTAGAGCACCCGCCAACCATCCATGGCATCACTTAGACAGAAAAAAGAAAACTTGAGACCTACAATAACATGGCATCCTCCAACCACCCACAAAGCTTGTGATCTAGGCATGGTATACGTCCATTCACCATCCATTAGATGCATGGTAATAGACAAACAAATAAATGAGCCTTTGCCAGAACCTGGCACTCCTAAACATGTCACTACCTTAGAATTAAAAAGTTCGATCTGACATTTTTGGCCCTTTTGAGTTACTCAGACCATGAGGTCAGGAACCAAATGTGAGGCAGCGTGGTGGAATCAGGCTCTCGTCAAAATAATCAAAGTGAAGAAACCTGCATTTTTCCGCAGGTTTGTGATGAATGTTTATTAAATTTGTGGTTTTTGTCTCAACACCTTTCATGCCCATTAAAGAACTCATTTCAGTGTGGATTTTTCTGAAAAACGTTGATTAAAGGCACAAAAAATGTAAATTTTCAGTTACCACAGACTCTTAAGCTAAGGAAATAACTAATCTTTGGCGCCATTTTCTCACTAATTTTACCTCTGAAAACAGGTGACCCCCACCTCCTTCAATTGAAAATATATCGACTTGTATTCAAGATAAATGGATATTTTTTTCATCCAAATAAAGACAGGTGAACAAGCTTTAAGATGATACCAATAACTCTACATGCCCAGAAATTGACGAGCGCCTGATTCCACCACACTGCCTCACAAATGTTTTATCTGCTCCATCAAAATCGATAGATTATTCAGTCATTATCAAGATATTCAAAGACTTGCATTAGAAAAAGTTGGACACATTGTGAAACTAAAAATAACTGATGTCAAATTTCTCAAAACTAGGTATCGAAAAGATAGAACTTTATCATTCTAGTGTAGCGATGTCACAGAGGTAAAGAAGTAAGTATTACTCCCTTTCAGGAATTCCACATCAAGCTGCACTTTGCAATCCATCACTCACTACACAAAGATAACCACCAAACACCTGATGCGCATAACGCTGATGACATAGAAAATATTTTCACTTTTCATCTTTCTCAATTGTTCAAAAGCTGGGGTAAATAAGCAAGCCAGCTGACAGGAGCTTTGTTTACAAGTCCAGGTTGTAAATAGTAGTCTCGAGCTAGTGCACTTTTGATTGGTCATCTGACGATTATAACATGATGACACCATATTTGGGTTTTATTCATGGTCGTAAAATATCGATCTGGAAATGACCTCATTGTACAAAGGTTGCTCCCTTTGTCTGAAAGAGAACACCACTAGCGCGATTTACGCCAAAGTAATCGAGTTTATCAAAATGTACCATCTTGTATGGTGACAACAGTTATGCGTATCAGATATATTTAAAAATCACAGCTGATGAAAATTGTGAAGCCTGACGAAACATTTACTTGTTTGCCTAAAATATGATGGATTTAAACTTACACTCAGTACCACTAAAGTTTTGAAGACTCCATACGGACATGTGCGTTTGAAAAAAATTGCTGTTTTCAGCCAACATACTGAAACGTGCAAAAGTAGCAGCAAAATCGTTACATTTCATCATTTTAAAAATATAAATAATACGTAAAACAAATCTCTCTTGCCTGTTCTGCTACTGCAGCATATTAACAACACATATATGTAACGAAGAGATATAAAAATATGATTTTCATAAAGGGGGCAAGACAATACTGCATCACACGTAGTAAAATGCTCAGGTTCTGGCACAGGGTCAAATATGAAAAGCAAACAGAGATGAACAAGTTCATAAGTACGTAATTAATCCTTTTATTTTTAAAAAATAACTCACTTGATACAAAAAGTAGGATCCTTCTACACTGGGTGGGGAAATACTGCTGAATTAAATAAGTCTGGAGATCATACATTTGCATAACTAACTGATCAACATGTGGCACCAAAAAGAAAAAAAAGCAGAATGCAGGATATAAAAAAAAAAAAAAAGCATAGAGGTAAGAAGTTGAGTTTCAATTGTATAACTACAACCAGCAGATGAAGCTTGTGCACCTTTTGGCTTTATGATTGTTCCTGTTTATATCCCAGTAAACATAATTTTGACCCTGTCAGGGTAAACCTAAACTGAGTGGGATACTGCTAACCAGCCCGCAGACATATTCTATAAAACAGACGTGCCAACTGGCAACAAAAACAAACCCTGAATTTTTAAAAATTCCTCAAAAACATGAATGTGGGGACTCAAAATTTACGAGTCAAGCTGCTTAATACATCTTGCATCAAGACTGATTTTAGTTGATCTGTCCGAAGTCAGGCAAAATCCACACAATTTCAGAAATTCGGATTTCCGGATTGATCCAGAAAATCGTCACTTCTGATATAGTAACTTCCTCAGGTGATAAACAAACTCACGTCTTGAGCACGCACTCACAGAAGACCATAACCATTTTATGTTTTAGAAGTATCCATAATATCCATAAAAATAAAGAATGTCGACTGGGGAGGGGAGGGGGG
>NW_004797443.1:568252-575752 GCF_000002075.1 Aplysia californica
TGGGGCAAGTGTATACTTTTGAACGTCATTTTAAAAAAAAGTCTAGTATTAGAGGTCAGTAGATGCAGTATTTTCAAATATTGCATCTCAAAGCTCAAGCAATAATTCATAACCCTGTAGCCTCTGGAAGCAAGTTTGCATGACTGCACAACAACTCTCTTAGATCCTTTGTAACAAGTAATTTTTACGGTCTTTACCTCTTCCCTTCCCTTCTCTTCTCAAAGCTTTATTGCTAAGAATCAGTTTCAAGAGATGTAAACTTGGTAGACATACCACTCTTTTTAAAGACAGCTGACCTAGCACATGTGGCCATCAAACATATGACCTTATGGAAGTTGGAGCTTTCATCATTGGTTCAAACCTTGTTGCATACAGTTTTGATTTATTCTGGGTTTTCATTCATTTTCAACAAACTACAGTGATTCAAAAGGGAGGAAGTCCATCTTAAATACGACAGAGCCAAGTTGAAGTAAAGCCATGAAAACCTCCTCAATAAGCAAACTAAAGGGACACCCAGTGGGAGATTTCAACAAGAGTCACCTGTATCTTATTTCATCATGACAGTACAAGCTGAGCTCAGAGCACCCTCAAACAAAGAAAAAGATAAAGAAAAGAAAATGCAGGGCTCCATATTGCAAATGTAATAACTTCCAACAAGCCCGCTCCCCCTTCTTTCTCATCCCCTCCTTTTAAGAAACATCAGTATACAACAGGTGGAATGTACAAGAATATCACTTGTGACACGACAAAGGAAGCTGCTGCTGTGACATTTGAGAACTTTCTTAGACCCTGATTTCAAAACAGAAAACCCAGCTACACCATCTCAAAGATCAAGCCAAGCTCAGGTTAGAAAAAAAAACCATAAAAATAACAATAGATTAACATTCCGGAAAAAAATAACGCAGAGAGCACACAGTAGAGGGCTTTGCATCAACGTCATCCATTGGCTGCTGTGACAGACGGGTGATCAAGAGGGCAGACAGACTGGGGTGCACAACGCTTGTGGCAGGCATGACCTGCAAACAGACATAACAATTATTGACTACAACATTTTCTGCATTTATAAAGATGACTTATATGGAAAAGAAAACCCCACAAAAAGCAACATTCTTTGGTCAAGAAAATCAAAAATGCAGTACTCCAATTTACATGTGTAGACAACCCCCTAAAACAAATACATATATGAACCGACTCATCCTTGAAAAACTACCACGAAGGAAATTTTAACTTTTCATGAAATACTAAAATGAAATCAAACAAAATAGCAAAATATCCTTTCACTATCATGATAAAAAAATACCTACTCTTTCTCAAAACACATTGAAATGATGAAAGAATGTCCCTCCTCTTTTTCAAAACATATTCAAATGACCCAGAATGTCCCAACACAACACACTTTAGTGGTGACAGAATGTCCCTCTCCAAGAAGTACTCACCACAAGGAAAGACAGCCACACCAGGAGAGCTGAGGGAAACGACACTTTTCAGAGGCAGGTTGCAACATGGGCATGGCCTGCAGACAAATAGCAAAACATAAGAAGATTAGTTTAGTTTTAGTAGAGGTTTTACGGCGCTCACAACTGCATAAGGTCATATGAGCACCAGAAGATTAGAGGTGTTACAAAAGGGTAACAAACATAAAAAAGAAGAAGGGGAGATAAGGACGATAGATGTTTCATAGGAAAGAAGAGGCAATCCACACCAGAGCATCTGCCAACCACCCACTAACAAGATTAATTATGAAAATAACAATTATAATGATAAATATGAACCACATTTGTATTGTGCTTTTCCATTTTGTAACTGCTCAAAACGCTTTACAACAGGAAAGATAACAAAGTCTTACACCATTTCACCCTTTTGAACAGGCGAGGAAAACAGAGAGCTTTTGCTGCTCATACCTGGCACGAGGGGTAGGGGGATTCTGCTGAAAGACATTTTGATTATTTCAAAATCAAATTTTCGGGAATACCAGAACATACTGGGCTCTGAGCTGTGGCAGTTGGGCACTTCGCAGTAGCACGCAGAAATGCGACTTATGCGTGGGGAAATATTCTTATTAAATATCTCGGTCTTTCTGCTAGGACCCTGTATCCCTTCCCAGCCCAGGTTGGCTCCAACAGTCAAAGTTAAATCTAAATTGTGTCGGTGAGAGTGTAAAACACTTATAGGTGTAAAACAATTACATTTTTTAAAAATACGAGAACATCCTTTTTTTTTCATCGCATAGGGGAAAACAGTGTAGATTAGAATGCTACACTTACACTTACACACCAGCTCCATAAATCATAGAGGAAAAACTGAAGAAATATAAAACTTGTCTAATGAGAAAAAGATATAGTTTACAACCTACCCATAGATATTGACTTCCTGACCCCAGTGGCCGGGCAGGTACTCGGCCATCAAGTCCTGGCTGGACATCCCTTGTACCTGGGCACACTGCAGACACAACATCAGCAAGAAGTGAGACCATATGCCAGCTTTTAAAAAAAGTTCTCGTAAGAGTTTTACGACACTTGCAACACAAACAGGTCATATAAGTGCCAAAGATAAGAAGTGTTGCTAGAAAGTAACATATAAAGAAAAGATGGAGGAGAGAGATAAGGACGATAGACGTTTGATAGGAAAGTAGCTAATCTGAGAAATTACTTGGAGGTTGTTCCGAGTGACCATGGCCTCCATGACAGAGCAGTTCGCCTGCCAGACTCATGACCATAATGAAAAGGTCATGGGTTCCACTTGTCTCTGCTTAAGTTTAGACGCTGCATCTTTAGCACAGACTAATTAAAACAAATTTGCCTCTGTCCACCGTGAAATATTTCAAAAACTACTAAACAATAGACAAATTTATTAATCCAGCAAGTTGAGCATCAAATACAATCCATTAAAATGCACATGACTCACAATTCAATATTTGAGACAGCAAAGGTGGTTTTCTTTGGCCCTATGAAAAAAATAATGATCCATGTATGAAAAGTACTTACCATGCCTTGCACTTTCATATCGTGCCCCTCTCCAGTCTCCACACTCCGACGTTCTACCCTCACCGTATGGTACACCTGGAACAAATAAACATAAGCCTTGAAGACATCAAATAAAGATGAAACAGTCTTCAAAAACATTAGGTATTTCCATGGATAACACACATCCCACAAAGCTACTAAACTTTAAAAAAGAAAACATAACAAAGAAGACATCTGTTATGGGTTGTGTTTTTTTCACAAAAGACCAAATGTACTTCAAGTTTATAATAGTCTTGGTCTATGAATATGGGAGGAACATGATAACTTGGTAGGCTGATAGGTCTGATCCTTGTCTGTCATTTACAGGAGTAACTAAAGTGAGCTGGCAACTTTGTGTGAGCACTCTGCTTCGCAGCAAAGTCCTCTCAGACAAAGAGGAAAATCACTACTCACTAAACAGTGCAATAATCCCCAGGTAAACACTCAGTAACAGTCCCCAGGTAAAAACTTAGTAACAGTGCTTCAGGAAAAAATATAGTAAGTCCTTCACATAAAACACAGTCCTTCAGCTAAAAAAGCAGTAACAGGCTACTAGAAACAAAAACTCAGCAAGTCTTTCAAGTAAAAACTCGAAGGTGAAAAACACCACAGTAAGTCCTTCAGGTAAAAATGCAGTAACATCCTTCAGTAACTAAGCACTCACCGAGGGAGTGACAAATCCCGGCTTCTTGGCCCACATGTACATTGACATTTTCTCTAACATCTCATGACTCAGATGACTGTGGAGAAAGCAGAGAATAGGGGGATACGGGATGGGGTGGGGTGGTTGTTGAGTCATGGTTGATTGTTGTTAGCTGTGAGTCCGCAACAGGAGGATATGGCTTTTTTCCCCAAACCGAAAAGTTTGGTGGGGGGGGGGTTGTTTGCATAAAGAGATACACAATAACTGTGTCATAACAGAAACATAAGAGGGAAAGAAAAGAAACAGGACCTAACAGCAGCACCCTCCAACCACCTGTTACACCTATGTTCAGCAGTACAAACCCGGAGAACATTTAATTTTCTCAACAACTGCACAATTTCATCATGCCTACAGATCACGAGGCAAACACCTTCAACGTCAAATACAAGAATGACACTGAGCCGGGGGCTTTGCAATTTTGTTGTGGTCTATGGCAGAACAGTCTTAGGGCAGCTAGAATAGACACTTTACTTTTACTTTACCCTACTGTTTTGATCAGCGGCCGTCTGTGTCCTAGCCCTTCGGCCTATAGAATAACCACAAAACTATCAACAACTACAACAACAGCATAGTTTGTTTGTTTGTTTGTTTGTATAAGTATAGACAAGCACATCAACACAATAACCATCATTTAATGAAAGGACAAAAGCAAGATAAACTGACAGATTTAACAGAGGGAAAGAACAAATGTAGGGCCGACCGATGGCACCCTCCAACAATCTGAAATGGCAGTTGGAATAACCATAATACCAACAGCAGCACCAACACAACACGAACAGCAACAACATTATAACCACTATGCCACAACAGGACAAACTTACTGTTGTTCCATCTTGATGCTGTAGTCTGCGTAG
Organism: Aplysia californica; assembly: GCF_000002075.1. NCBI lineage: Eukaryota > Metazoa > Mollusca > Gastropoda > Aplysiida > Aplysiidae > Aplysia > Aplysia californica. The sequence goes on from NW_004797443.1 coordinate 572,812, forward strand.
CAAGCCGAGAGGAACTCTGCTCTGAGACAAGTGGCAGACACTTCCGGATTGTCCAGGTACTCCGTAAGCAGCTCAATAGCCAGAGCTCCGCCGAGATGAGTCAGGAGCAGGTAACCCAGGTTGTTCCAGGTGATGGCCCCTGGATTATCCTCTTGCTCGACTCCATGGAAACTTTCTTCCACATTGTTAGTACAGCCTTGTTTAACCGCTGTCAAGGAGGAATCGCTTACTGCCAACTCTGGCTGCGACTCAGAATAAAACTGATTATTCTTACCAAAATTTTCTGTTATAGAAGATCCATTTTCGCTTTCAAGTTTAGAATTGTCCTGTGGCTTCAGAATAGATTTTCTTTGAAACTCTTGGAGTAAAAACCTCCACTCTTCTAGGTTCCGAGGCAGGTAACCATCTAAAAATAAAGAATAAAAGACAAAAAAGCCCAAAAGAATTAAATACTTCAATTTGATCATACTGCAAACTTGAAAATTCAAAATATGAAAGCTAAATAAGGAGAAATGTCAGTGAATATGTGTGCACACAGAATCATGTGCCTGCATGGATATGAAAATCTGTCATATTTCTATCACAACAAATTATAAGAACAAGAAGCCTCTCTTCTCTTTAGTTACTGACTCTCTTATCAATTAATTCAAAATTTCAAACAATTTTCAGTTCACAATTCCTTGGTATGAAAAATCTGTCAAAACATAAACTTCATTAAAAAAAACTACAGTATGGTCTTCATCCGCCTGACGGGAAACATTCCATAACACACAAAAAAAATTCAGCCTGAACTTTAACGTTCCACATGTTGGCCAAGTAAGTAGCCAACTACACTGCAAGTGCTGCTTGTATCAAGACACCTCTGGGCTCCTTCTTACTGCTGTCTTTTAGCCACACTCCCATAGCTGCCACTCAGGAATTTTAAAAAAGGAGGAAATTCACGCGAAGGCGTACACGCGCTCTTCGAAGGCCGAAGTAAAACCAGTGAGATCCAGAGGCAATATTGGAAAATTTAGCCTACGGTTTTGGAAGGGAAAACTGTCATATTGTTAACCATAGGCGACTGAATTAAAATGTATTTGAAAGAAAAAAAACAACCCAAAAACCAAAAAGCATTCGAGTCAATTTGACAGTCTGGACTTGGTGACTAAAAATCCAGTGTTTTTTTTGCCAGCTGGTGTCTCATAAAATGATTTCTTTCACTTTAAAATTGTACATCGATGTAGAGCAGTATCGGATCAAGGAGGCAGGCACTCTTGTACAATTGCGGTCCCGTTTGCACTTAGTGCCCCTGTAGTGTGTTTCTTATTTCCTAGGCTATCTAATCTAGATCTAAAATCTAGATATCTAAATATGAGTAGATCTAGATTATATCTAGAGATAGATTATCTAGATCTAGATTCACTTCCACAGCCACAATAGCTGTCATGTAAACAAACGGGACCGCAATTGTACAGGAGTGCCGCGGGGCGCGATTTCTTTCGCACCAAGCGCAAAGTGCAGCAAGCGGCTAATGAACTTTTCAAGTCGCACACCGGCTGCTTCTTTCTCATTCCAGCTCCTTTTATTATTGCATTCTGCATCAATTTCTCTCGAATTTCTGCCGTTTTCAATGACAACTCGGCGCGCCAACGTCCCAATGCCCGATCGACACTGTGTTGCTCCACAACAATAAACAATGTGAAACTTGCGCTGGGCCTAGAAGAATGGAAGTAGAAAGCTACGGGCGGACATGCGCAAGCGGCGTTTTCGTCTCTCTCCCGGTTCTGTGTTTTCAGCGGGTAAAAAAAAAAAGTGTATCGAAATTTGCGACTGAGAGCGGTCCAGCGGAGGAAGGAGGAAAGTAGCGGGACAAGCTAGATGAAGCGGAGTTTCCGCTATTTAGCGGGACAGTGGCAGCTATGCACTCCTGATCTTGTGGTAGGCAAGATTTAACAACTAGCCTTCTCCAATAAGGGCAAAAAATCTTGGCGGTCCTTAAAGCAAGTTGCACACATTATAGATCCTTTGGTGGCCCAAAATGGATAAGAGTAGGCTTTGGCTGACCCCCATGCAAAATTAAAAATGTTCTACCAACTGGAAATGTTTAATGTGTCCCACACGCTCATACGACCTTCTGAAGTTGCAAACGTCGTAAAGCACTTACCCCCCCAAAAAAACCAACCATCTAGACACTGAAACTTACAAATGAAATTTCAGTCCAGAACATACTGCACCAATGTCAGATCCGGACATTAAGTAAAACCCATGAAAGCAAAACTTTTGCAGGTGAGATGAAATGTCGCCACAAAACCCTAAACAACACTGGAAGAGACAGGCAGAGAAAATGAAAATTAAAGAACACCACCAGCAAAGTACAGTCCAACCCGCTTTAACAGACACCCGTCCAAGACAATCACTTTTACAAAAGTCCACTTCCTCCTTCCCCCCTTGCATTAAAAAAAACCAAACTACAATGACACCATCCAAGACATTGACCTGTCTGAGACAACCACTTTTCTCCTCGACAATGCGTGGCCATCTTGGACAATTTCGACTATACCCACCTTCAGAGTCATTCAGCATGGCCACATCATCAGCCTTCAGCACCAGAGTCAGCAGACGACACCAGTCCCCGCGGCGCTTCAGCAACTTGACACACACACACCAGCACCTGGGGGGGATGATGAGAGAATGTAAGGACAATAATATGGTTGAATTTAAGTAAAGGTTTTGCAGCATTTGCAACACAAATAGGTCATTTGGGGGACGAATATATATGGTGCTACTAGAGAATGACATACAAAGAAAAGAAAGATGGGAGATAAGGACTATAGACGTTTGATAGGAAAGAAGGGAGAATCTCTCTTTATATAATAAATTTGAGAAGACAGAATTTCTAGAAAATATAGATAAGAAGAGAACACTTCTAGACAATATGGCAGAGAAGAGACACTCTTGA